>NW_024039154.1:0-255000 GCF_016077235.1 Cyprinodon tularosa | reverse complement strand
CCCTCCTCCCCCCCCCCCCCCCCCCACCCCCCCCCCGCCCCGCCCCCCCCCCCCCCCCCCCCCCCCCCCCGCACCCCCCCACCCCCAAACACCCCCCCATCCCCCGCCACCCCCCCCCGCCCCCCCCCCCCCCACCCCCCCGACCCCCCCCCCCCCCCCCCCCCCCCCCCACCCCCCCCTCCCCCCAATCTAGACTACCCCCCTACCACACCCAGCAAATCAAACCCACACTAACAACTTTTATAACAGCGGTATCACCCTGCCAACTCCACACATAACTCACCGAGATCCACCAGAGTGTGACCCGGCTAGTCAACATACCAGTACAACAACACCAACCCACGAAATTCGTCTGCACTACACCAGACAAAACCAACGCCCTTAAAAAACCCCACCAACCGTAACACAACACACTCCCGACCAACGCTTCCAAAAAAGTCCTGCAATCTTTGGCTAAGTACGAAGCACTACTCC
Source organism: Cyprinodon tularosa (assembly GCF_016077235.1). Classification (NCBI taxonomy): domain Eukaryota; kingdom Metazoa; phylum Chordata; class Actinopteri; order Cyprinodontiformes; family Cyprinodontidae; genus Cyprinodon; species Cyprinodon tularosa. Next base: position 254,526 of record NW_024039154.1, on the reverse strand, counting down.
ACAGGACCAAACACCGTGTTATAACAATAAACCAGGTTTGATTATTTTTTCACAACATCTAGGTACAGTAAACTGGAAAAGACACAGTCACATGGAATGCATTGCCAATTCAAATGTAAACCAGTTAAACAAGTTGCGGTGATAAAGTGTTTGGATATATTGTGAATATTACTGTGCTCTTTTGACTGAAGGATTTTTTTCATGAAATGCCAAAAACCATTTGTGACCAGTTTAAATGCAAAATAAAATAATTAAGGACCTGTAAGTACTTGAAAAAATATGTAGATTGCATATGGTTTAGAAAAATAAGCAAGTGGTAGCAGATCTTAGAAAACAATATAATGTAAATTCATAAACTCAATAAACCATGAGAAATTTCTCTATTATTGATTACCCTTTTTAAAGATATATATGCAACTGCTTGTTTTGAAGATGCTGTTTGGAGTCTTAAATACTCTCAAGTGAGAAAATTATCAGTTTCTTCACCCTAGCTCTCTTCATTTACACCTTTAATTCCCATTCTCTTTTTTCTGTATCCTTCCAGGCCCAGACCATGGGGATGATGACAGAGTATTACCACTATATCTTCACCACTCTGGTAATGCACCATGCTTGTTAATGCAAATAGTCTCGTTTGTTCTCATCTCTTCTCTGCTCGAGTTTTTGATGAATAGTGGCTAATTGCCAAAGGAGTTTGGAACCAGTCCATAACATCAATTTTGTTTGACAATCAGAAGGCATATAGGAGTCCCAGGTTTTCCGATGGTAAACACTGCTTCATGTGGCTGTCTTTGAAATATTCCAGAACAAAGGACCCAGATTAAGAATTTCTTGTGGCACTCAGAGATATATTATTTCAGGAAATGAAAACAAGTTAAATAACAAAAATACAAGATTAAAAAAGTAAAATGTATTGAAATGTGAAATAAATGCTCCCAACAATGCATGCATTATTTACAGGGGAGACTACAAATATGTATTTTTAATCTGAGGCTAAACATGGAAACTGAGTGAATATGACTTGTATAGTTCCTTATATGGATTACAAGGTTTTTTTGGTTTGCACAAAATTACCTGTGTCATAATATAACATTTTAAAATGTTATGCTACAGTAGATGTCTTAACCAGAATAAAACTGAGGTTGTAGATCAGTGATTCCCAACATGGAAACATTAAATTGCTACAAATTAAATTTACAATTTAAAAGATTAAGTAAAGTGTTTTTTAATTTTTTTTTATTTTATAATCAATTATTGTATGTTCCACTTTTGGACAATCATTATTACTTTTGACTGAGAGGGGTACTTATGGTATGAAAAAATTACCAAAAGGGCTACACAAGTCAAAAAAGGTTGGGAAACACATGTCAATACGTCAACATAAGCTGCCGTGATCATAGTCAGGAATAATACAGTTGTGAATTAGCAAACACTTTGTAAGGAAGAATAGAGATTTTTAATAACATTGAAACAAAATTTTAGCCTTTAAGGAACCAAACATCATAAATTCACTTGATGTGTTTTGTTTAATGGGACATGTTAAAACTGGGTTCCCTGTGTTTTAACCTATAAGACACAGTACCAGACAACCCCACAAACATTTTCAGTCTATCAATTAGTTTATCAAGATCAGGATCTACATGCACTGGGAGCAGGTCTGACTTGATGCTGATAATGCATATCAAACTCTTGCTCCCTGGTATAAAGCCTGGATGCCCCCTATTAAAGGGCTCCTAAGTCCTCACTCCTGGAACTCCCCACACAGAGCACCACGAGGGATATGGTCAAATATCTTTCTTTAGGTACACATTTAAGCAGACAGATGAAACTTTGAAATTATGTTAAAAAAATCTGTCATCTTACAGTCTGAAAAAATCTATAATAATATATTTCTTCTGTATTTTTATTTGACTTCCTAAAGGTAAAGCGGATCGAACAAATTGAAAATACCATTAGATTAATGAAGCTTGTATACAAAAAAAATCTCTCTTTTAAATAATATGTGTGTATGTTCATTTATTTTTTAAAGCACATTTGTTCTTTATATTGAACTTACTCGGACTCATGTAAGAGTGGTAATATTATTTCAGTAAAAGTAAAAAGATAAGACAGGAATTTATTGATCTCACAAAGAAGAAATTCACTTAGTGTAGTTAAGTCGTAACTACCTGTAATTATGATGAAATGTATAAAAGGCTGCCCTGGGATCTATTAAAACAAAACTGAAGTAGATGCACACTCTCTATAAATATTTATCTACAAAGACTTGCTTTATCTGACAGCTAGCACCATAGTCTTTAATATAAAAATGATTACAGATCAACCCAAAGCTTAGCAAGTTTTTTTTTCAATACTTTATTTTTGATGATGCAAACAACTTAAAATGGTCTTTATAACATTGACCTTCTCATCTTTTAACATTTTTAATCTACAGGGGCTCAGTATAAGAGTTTGTAGTGTGATTGTTTTCACTATTACCCTTCATATCTGGGAACAAGCAGATTGAAGAGAATGCGTACCAGCATGCTCTGTGCTGTTTCTTTCACCCCCGGTTACTGTCTTTGTCTCCTGACTCTCTTGAATGCTCACCCTCACTGTCTCTGCAGGCATGGCCATTCTCTTGTAATAACACGTTCTGACACAGGGGTCCAGTTATGATGTGTGTCATTTCTCACAGCTGACAGCGTACCAATGACTTTGTTATGCTGTATGTCATGTTCAAGTAGCATCTATTTTGCTTCAATATGCTAATCTGAAAAATATTTGCTGTATGTTCAGCAGCATTACAGCTCATTTATTATAATTTGTTTAATTCTTTTTTTTTTTTTTTGCAACAGTATTTTTCATGGATATATTGATAGAATCAGTTTTGTACCTAACTAAAACTGCAATATGTTGTCATACTGGTAGATATTGCAATAAGAAGATTTTATGGCAACAGTATTTGATCCAGAGTAATGAATACTTGCATGGAGTACATGGCAATACAATTGCCTCTCCGTGGAATTTACTGATGTCTATGTTTCATCTTCAGAGGTGAGAGAAGTGTCGACTTATTAGAGCGTGAAAAGGCAAAAGCTCACAGTTATGGGGGTAATAACTTCCTTGTCCTCTGAAATGAGACTGTCATAGCTTCTGCCTTGCCACAGCGATCTTATAGAGCTTTAAACAAAGGACTTAGTTATCATTCTCCTTACTGTAACACGTTTGCATACACTCAAAGATCTGCAGCATCTTAACCTTCAGCATCCTTTTTGTTTTAGTCAAATCTAGGATCATATTAAGTTTGTGTTGTGTGTGTGTGTGTGTGTGTGTGTGTGTGTGTGTGTGTGTGTGTGTGTGTGTGTGTGTGTGTGTGTGTGTGGACTTCTGCAGTGAAAGTGTTTTTTTGTATGTTTTTTTCTGGCTTTTTATGTAAAAATAATTTATATTATGGTCACACCATTTTCTTCCTAAATATAATTTTAATAGTTCAATAGAGGAAGACATTAACACCAGATGTTGGTATCAACAGTATCTCAGTAATCCATGCTTACTAAAAAATCCAAGCAACTTATATCCTAAGATAAATTAATTATGGTAGACCTTAATGACAGTCTGAATGAGGATTGAGCATGCTTTCTGAAATCTATTAATACTCTAATATTAATATTTGTGAAAAAATGTATGTTTTCCCTTTGAAAAAACTATTGTTTCCCAGGTGTAAATGTAATCGAACTTTACATGCAAAATGTATTTTATTCTTGAAGATGCTGGTATTCTCCTCTATGCAATCTGTTCTTCTTTTTATTCCTTTATATCTTACTTGAAATAAAGTAGGTCATCGCCTGCTCTATATACATCAAATGAGTACCATGTACTGAAAAACAGCCCCAAACCATAATATTCTCCCCTCCTGATTTCAATGAGTGTTAGGTTTGTGTGGTAGTTTGTAATGCATCGTAATTTCTATTTAAAAAATGGTATGTTCAGTGATAGTTTTTTAAGTCTGTCATTTAGGAAAACATATTTCATATTCATTTGCTGTAATAATGCAGAATTGCTCTCCTAATACAGAAGAGTGTAAGCTTTTTTATTTATTTTATTTTATTTTATCGTCCTAATTTTTTAAATAAAGACAGAAATATTAAGCTAACATTTTAACTTCATATTTATATTTCTAGTGCTTGCAGCTGCAGTAATTTGCATGGATTCTTTTTTAAAGTTAGGAAAAACTGAACTGCATTCCAGATAAAGGAAAAAGAGAGCTTTATCAGAGGGTAAAATGACCGTTCTTGAGTGAATGTCTTACATGCTCTTAGTCCCCCAGCACTAACCCCACAGGGTGCTAATGAAATATCTATGTTCATCCAAATGTCTTTTCCTAGCCCTCCGGCCCAATTTTACACGACATGTGTCAACATGTGAATTCACACGTCAGCGACAATAGCTGCCCCAGAAATAGGAAAAGCTTATTCTAAATTCCTTTTTATTATCATAGAACATGCAAAGGCAATGCAAGAGCTGAATATTAATATCAAACAAAAAGCATTGTTTGCTCTTTTTCTTTAATTTTTCAAATTAAAGCAAATAAATAATAATATGCCACCCCTAAAAAAAACAGCCCTTTTTTTTTCTTCAAAACTTTGATTAAAAAAAGACAAAATGCATGAGATGCTCATTGCATAGCAATTTAGTTTATTTCTACAGACAGAAAGACAACATATTTTTTTATGAGAACCTGAGCACATTAACCATGTTTTCTAACTTGTGCTCTCTCAGATATGATTTCTAATAAACGGCTTAAATATTTATTTCTTAATTCTAATTTGATGCTGTCTAAATCTATTTTTCTTGCAACAACTAATACAGAATATATACATCCAACCCAAGTGGTATCTGGCTAGATAAAGATCTTTAATTTCTTTTTCTCAAAAGGACCTGATGGCCATTGACCTTGAGCCATATCGCTTCTGTGGTGTCAACATGACTGGCTTTCGCATCCTCAATGTGGATAATCCCCAGGTTGCGTCGATTGTGGAGAAATGGTCAATGGAAAGGCAGATCCCACCTAAACCGGATTCAGGCCTCCTGGAGGGCATCATGACGGTATAAATATAGATTTTTTACTTCTTCACTTTTAAAGTCAGGTTTAATAAGTGAATTATTTTATTTCAGAAAATACAATAATATTACAAATTTAACAAATACAAACATACATAATTAATTATACACATACTGTATATGTAGAATTTAGTGATTATGTCTAAAAATAAATGGTATGAAGTTGTGAATGCGAAATTGCTAAACTGACATTTCCTAAGTTAATAAATCATTATATAGACAATAAATGCTTTTTTTAAGTATACACATTTTCTATTATCTATTCAAATGGGCAAGAATTGTATAATTGTATGTTTTAATTGTAATATGGAAACTATGAAAATTCTTTTGTGGTTTTGAGTAAAAAAAAAAAAAAAAAATTGATCAAACATGTAAATAAATACTGATTACAAAATAAAAAAAAAGATTATTGAAATGGACAACTGCAGAAAAGAAAAGTTCTACCTGAACTCGTAATATTTCTGTCTAGGTTCTTGGATAGTGACTGTATCCTTGCTAGTGCACTGATATATTTTTTGTGTCACAATAGGTAGCTTATGATAAAGTGTTTAGGGAGACAATGTTGCAGACAATGTTGCTTACAGTATATTACATTTAGGTATAGCCCAGAAGGTATTTCTTAATATCAGTTCAGCAGTATAAAGAAGACAAAACACCACACTATCATCAAGTGAGACAGACACAATATACTTCAGATTTGAATGTTTAAATTATTTGTAATTTATGTAAAAATGCTGATTCTCTATTATTTGAATAATTAGTCTTCAAATAGTCTACAGCAGAGGTTGACATCCAACCTGAAAGATCCTATGTGCAACAATGACTGCTGGTATCTAACAACAAAAACAAACACAGAAAAGAGAAACAGTCACAGTTGCAGCATTGACAACATTGCTCCATGAATCAGTTATAATTTTGAGTTTCATATTACATTTGCCATGTGTTAGAGCATACAATGTATAATCAATCTGAGATTTCTGGGGTTGTAAACAGAAGTTTTCTTAAAACAGGCTTTTGAAATGTTTACAAGCCATTTGCAAGCCAGTTTTTTGCTTTTTTATTTCTTTATTTGTCTATAACAAAAAAGTTGACTGCACAGACTCAGTTCCTTAGTTAAAGAATATGATTGCTATACCTTACAATGTAAAAGAAAATCAAACAGTACTCCTGTCAAAGAAATGTAAAAGTATCTTTTAATTTTATCACAGACACAGGTCTATTTAACAAAAACAAACAACAAACTGTAAATAAAAATGCAAATAGAATAATATACAATGCATCTGTACATACAGATTGCTGTTGCTAATGACAGCATGATGCTTGACAACTAGGGACATAATTGTCATTTGCATAACTGTATCCCGCCAAAATATTTTAGATTTTGTAAAAAGCTATCAGAAAATGCTAATATTTGAGGTATAAATTCAATATAAGTATATTTAATAATCTTAAAATTCAATTATGTGGTACCTCTTTATTATACCTCTTTACTGGCAGCAGTCTAGAAGCAGCACTGCTGCCCCAAGTACCTAATAAAAAGCAATTAATGTTAGTCCCCTCTTTAAATTTTAAACAGGTAAAATATATCATGCAGTTTAATAAACGTGCCTTTGAACAATCTGCTAACTTACACCCTTGGTAGTGTCTGTGTTGAAACCTATTTTTAATGTCTTATCCGTGTGATTAATATTTTCAAAATCCACCAGCTTAAATAACGTTCACCCCTTATTCCAGACAGATGCAGCTCTGACCTATGATGCAGTTCACATTGTATCCGTCTCATACCAGCACGCTCCACAGATGACTGTGAACTCACTGCAGTGCCACCGACACAAGCCCTGGAGATTCGGAGGACGCTTCATGAGTTTCATTAAAGAGGTGATGGGTCACCTTTGGCCAGATGTTTTTCTTTGCAGTTGTTGATCATGAAAGAAACTAAGTGGTGAACCAGAGAATGAAAGTGCAAGCTTGGTGGTGTTATCCTATTTAGATCTTAATTTTGATCACTCAAACTCGCATGGCAGGAGAAACTAATCTTGATACACACAACAAAGTGGCTTTTTGTCAGTTTTTAATTTCCCATTATTCATAACTTAAATCATCAGAAAAAAGATCAATATAGTCTGTCGGACGCACATATTGCATGACTACCTTATAACATATTCAGTGTCTCGGAAAATCTACAGTCTTAGAAAAATTGCAGATTAGAAATTTGAATTGCAAGTTTTCAAATAAAATATTCTTTTGTGAGGATTTTATACATTGTAGGAATTCTCCTTATTTAAAGTCAAATGGAATTTTTTTTTCAAAATGTATTTTCTATGCTGTCATTTTTCTTATTTGAGTCTAAAATTGTCACAGAGCAGAGTTGTTCATACCAAACACAACCTGCCAGAGCAATGTTCTGTACTTCCGCAGGGTTTGATGCAAAACATGTTCTCACAATTTTCCACCAGCATTGCAGGGGCTGTTAGCTGTAGAGCTCTACCTCAGACTTTACTGAGATGGAGTTGGTTTATACGGAATACCACGAGAATTACGTAAAAAGAAATACAACCATTTCAGTTTAGTTTTTGAAGGGTTAGAAATTGTATTTTGTAATTCATTACTAAATAAAAGACTTTAAACAGTTGACAGGATGCCTGAATAGAATACAGCCAAGACTTCTCATTATTCAATAATTTATTATTAAATGTAATTTAAAACATGTATTTTCATATCCCACTTTAAAATGCAGATTTTAAAACCACAATTAAACAATCAGATTATAAAAAGCTCTCTCTCTCAGACATTTAAATATGTAATTCCCTTTTTTTATTTCCATTTTTTCTCACCTTGCATTTTCAAACCGTTTTTAACAAGTGTGTTTCTTTTTACCTTGTCCTTTCCATTTACCGTTGCAGTGAACATTGTGATGACAGTGCATTCTATTTCAACTTTTTCCTCCCTGTGCAACCTTCACCCACATTAAGAATTAGAGTTTTATTCAAACTACTTTTATTTAATCGTCACTGCTATGGTTGATCAGAAATGAACATTGCTAGGAACAGTATTAATTTCTATTTTGCTGCGTGATAAAGCTGTTGCTGTAAAACTTTTTTTTTCTTATTTCAAAACTGAATGGGTAGAATGTAGGGTGTTTTTGAAAGGCTGCTAGTATATCCACCTAGTTGCAGTGATATATATAGGTAGAAAGTCATAAAACAGAGAAGTTTTGGCTGCATTCTATTCAGCCTGCTTAAAGTCTCATTTTGCTCATTAAAAGACAGAATACACCACTGATATGTTGAGATATTATCTCAACATGTTGTAGAAATGAAATTTTACTTTTAAGTACCTGCTTATAACTATGTGCTTGCATTATTTTAATAATTTACTGACTCCGAAATCAGCTAACAAAAAGTCTTCACTCAGTAATCGTGTCAACCCTGAAGAGTTTTGCTTTTATTTCTTTTCAATTTATTTTATTTAACCTTTATTTTTTATCATAGAACTACAGTAATTGATATTCATAAACATGACTTGCTGTCAGACGTTCCTCTGATTAGTATTTTTTTGCATAAAAAAAAAAAAAGATCAAATGTTTTAAATGACTGACTGGCTAGTTAGTCACCAGTCACCTCAGCTCAATCTGAACAGAAGAAAGCTCAGGCCTTCAGTTTATCCCTTGACAAATCTCTTGGCCAGATAATTGTTTGTGTTTTTTCTTTTTTAAGCTGTCTAAAATAAAAATAAAAACTTTATGCATTAAAACAGACTTAGTACATCACATCTAACTTTGGTTAGATGACTTCATATTAGACTAATAAATAATAGGTTAAAATAGGTAAACATTTGCCTGTGTTTATGATTAGGACAGTGGTAATCGTGACCGGGATCAAGGCTAAAACTTTTTCTGGCTCCACCAGCTTTGAGGTAGCATAGGTGAAGTGAATACGTTTTATGGATCTAGCTTGTGGATCTTCCAAGTATTTCCTTTTACCAGGGGTTATCTTTGACAGAGATGAGCCTGATCTTTCTATATGGAACCCCTGGCTCAATATCTTCACATACATTCAAGCAATACAGTGCTTGAAATTGGCATAGCCCAAATCCTCTGCTCGCTTCAGTGAATTTGAAGCAAAGTACCATTTGTGTCTGACCTGCAAAGATACCTAAGGTGGGCTGATTCGAGTCATTTCTGCTTTTCATCCACCCTCTGTTCTCAAGCAAAGATAACAGTCCCTTTGCACACATTCAAAATTTTCCTCAGGTCTATGAATCACCCTAAAAGAAACCTGTCAGGATGGTAGTTGTGCTTCTGGTGCACTTCACCACAGCTTTCAAGGTGTTTTTAAGTGTGTACACTGATATCTCATATTGCATGCTAAAGCAACATACCTTTGCAGATTCATAGAGACATACTAAACTGATTTTTGCAAATACTTTATGGAATATTAGGTTCAGTTCATGACTCAGGGATAGGGAAACAGGCAAGAGCTTCGAAAAATATGTATTATCCCATGTAATAAAAAAGGAGACTGCAATAGTTTGCTTAGAGTTATGATAATCCAGATTTTCTAGATTTTTTTGTCAGATTTGCCTGTCCTTCAAAAAACAAACATGACTAAAAAATAAATTTAGCAAATAACAAATTGCTCCACTAAACTTAACACTGCCTGGGTGCTCAGACAACAGCCCACTATAGTTTGCACTGACGATATGAGGATTCCTCATGCTTCCTAGGTGGAAATGGTCATACCACTTCTCAGAGCAGTTCTCTACCTGGAATAGAATTAGTGATCTCTTATATAAGTATATTTCAATTGTAAATGACAATATGAAAGAGCTCCATTATTAGAACAAATCTACTGAGATGGAGGTGATAACTGTAGCAAATGATGTGGTAAAAGTGTAGAAGAATATTTGTAAATCAGGACTAGCAGGATAGTATCCTATATGTCACATATTTAAATAAGTCTGTATAGTTAGGCATACATGTTGTGAAATGCATGATTTAATTTAATAAATGATAATAGTCTAAAGTTGTAGAAGCAATTCACTTTTTTTGCCAGATTATGAGCCAGAAATATATTAGTTACATAATATTTACATGATCGTACAACAAACAGTGTCTGGCATTTATCTGTTCATAAAATATCATAAAGTCAAACAAGCAATCATCAAATTATTGCTGGAAATTCTAAGCAAACATTCTCTTACAGTATATACACCTAATTCTAATGAAGGCAGAAAAGTGTTTTAAAAAAAATGTGTTTGGTAATAAAACTTTAACTCGGTGCTAATTTACACTTGCTTCAAGATCAGAGTCTGACATGTTCTAAAGGTTGAATTGGCCCTCAGGATGTGATACGGCTGAGGCATAGTATATGTCATTCTCTGGATTAAAGCTGTTTGAACATGCCTCCCACCTCGATGGCAATATGCCAGAGGGAATGAGGTATGGGAGGGTTTTGAAAAATAGAGTGTAACAGATTTCTCCTTGAAGGTTCGATCTCTACACAACAGGTTCTGGCAAGATGCAGCCTGGACAGAGAGCTACTGGAGGTTCTCACACTATGGGTTTTTAACTATTAGTAAAGTGCAAAGGGTTGACTTAGAAGGGTTGACTCAATAACTGTTTGAAGAACTTTTAAATATCCAGTGCGCACATCAGAGACTATGGCTTTATGTGTGGCTGTATGTGAGTGACATTGATGCCTGTTTTTTTTTTTTTATTATTATTTTTTTTTTTTATACAGAAAAGTACATTTATCGCATTTTTGTTTAAGAATTTTAAATTGGCTATCATCTGCTAGTCATATTAGATTGCAAATGGCTTGATAAGAACAGGTAAGTAGAACAAATTGTTGTTTGGACTTGCAGTTGTTTCTGGTGGGTGCAGTTATCAAGCAATCATAATAGGGGGCATTTGTGTTTTCCCCTTCACGAGGAATCAAGCAAAAGAAGATGGTTGCTAATTAACTCCGTAGTCTGGAGGGAAAATGTGTTGGAGGCGTTGGGATGTAAAATGTAATTAAAAGGAAATGCATCTTGTGCAGTTTGTCTTTGTGCTTTTGGTCTGTGTATGTGTGGGTGGGAATTTATTTCAACAGAAAGATAAAATGTAGTTAAGGGCAGTTTTCTGGGCAGAACATATCATTTTATTTATTCCATTTCGGTTGTCAGGTTAAGAATATAAAAATAAAATGAAGGTAATAACATCATGTCATGTGAGGTAAATTTGCAGGACTTTTCAAATTGAGAAAACCTTGAATTCCCAGCCTTGGCTCTTCTGGCATCCCCACAAAGTCCAAAAACATGACCGCTGCTTAATTGAGTGTAAACTAATTTGGCTTAATTTGTAGATGCTGGTGCATGGTTGTCACTCTGCACAGCTAAGTGGGTATATTGGATGGATGGGTGGATGGATGGATGGATAGATATATGGATGGATGTATTGATGGGTGGATGGATTAACATAGGGATAATGGATGGATGTGTAAAGGTTCCATACAAAAAGAATTAAAGGTGCTATATGGTTGATTATATTTGAAATGTTTTTCTCAATATGCAGCATTGTTGTGTTTCAGTCTCACTGGGATGGTTTGACTGGAAGATTGTCCTTCAACAAAACAACTGGCCTTCGCACAGATTTTGACCTGGACATCATCAGTCTGAAGGAGGATGGACTTGAAAAGGTACACTTTGTAAAAGATGTTGATTGTGATTAAAAGATATATTCTAAGTTACCAAACTGTCTTCTGCTGATGGACCTCATGCAATATATGATTGAAGGATTGCAACAAAGTTAAGCAAATATAACAAGCTTTCCTAATTGGCCTTTATGAGCAGAATATAATGACTTTATGAAAATTATTATGACCATTATGTAGATCACCAAAACATTTGATATATTTTGAAAAACCTACCCCATACAGTTATTATGATTTTTTTTTTTTTTCTGAAAGCAAAAAGCCTGATGCCTAATCAAAATAGGCCAGGATATACGAGTTATCAATTTTGGTTTTAAGCTATATTATACTATAGTATTTTACTATAATAAATGGCCTGCAGTTTGTCTAAATTACTTATGTTAGGATTCTATGTTTGATAATGTTTTTTTTTATTTATTTATTTTTTTTTATTTGGCTTCATAAAAGGAAGAAAGCTGCCTTTTGTAAAAAGGACAAATTAGTCGACCATGTAGTAAATTGGTTCGGGGTACATTTTTGGGTATTAAACACAACCTCGCTGAGTGCTATTTAAAGTGATGCTTAAACAAAGTATTTGTTGGTAATATACTAAATAAGCACATTTGACAGAAAAAAAAGGAAAAACAACAACCAGACAGTTGAAATTGTAGAACAAATCATGTTTTATTTTACTGGAGGCCAACTGCAACAGATATTATTGGCTAAATGGCTTTCATACAGTATGAATGACTCCAATGAGGATAAGTCCCATTATGTCTTTTTCTAAAACTTCCTAAAGGCGTAGGATTCCATAGTATAATAGCAGAGGCTCTTCAGTTTATAACTCTTCAGAATTGAACTTTGAAATAATTCCTCTCCTTTTCACTGACACCTTGTCCTGTATAAAGGCATTTTAACTGAAGAATTAACAGAAATATTTGATGCCGTATTATTATTGAGCAAATCCTATGCTCAGCCATTTTAGAGTTGATCCACTGTATACTGCAGATTGCTGGATTATCATTCCTTCCTTGTATATCCACAAAATCGGCTTTAACTGGGTGAGCCGGCTAAAATATGGTCTTTTTTATTCTCAACTAATCCCTTGTAATAGAATATTAGCCTAAGTTTATGAACAGGTTCTTAGTGTGTCACTTTAAGTAGACGGGAGCATGCCCAGGATGGTGAATTAAATATAATGCTCTTTGTGTGTTTGCATGAGCAAATAACTTTTGAATCGACTAATTCATGCTAATCATGTTAAATGAATTGAACTAATTGTAATTGGGTACTATTAGAAGGAGTTTTGCTAAGTGGAAAGCATCCTGATATTTTTAAATTCTCTCCTGGAGTCTGCTTTGGTTGTGTGACAAGCTGTAACTAATGTGGTTTTCAAATTAGAGCATATGCCTCTCTCTGGATTAGCCAGGGAGGACATTAACAGGCATTTTTCATGCTTTGTGTGTGCTTGTGTCTGTGTGTGTTGGGTGGCGAGCATCCTTAAATGAATTCACCTCAAGCACAAACCCCAGTGAATATTAAAAGCTCAGAGTGTAGTAATAGAGGAAACAGAGGATGGCTTGGTGGAAACCTCGACTTGCAAACAGAGAGTGTTATAGGCAGCCACAGGACTATTTGTGCTAATGATATGTTCCAAAGTGTGCTTCTACAATGTGCAGAGATATTTGCCTTAAGGCTTCTAGCATGTGTAACTTCTTTTGATTTGCTCAGATCGCTTCGTTTATCTTTCTGCAGAGAAAAAATGTAGAGAAAAATTATTCACCGAATGGAAGCAGTTGTTTCTTCTTCTGCGTTTTCTATAAGTTATTTGAAAAAAGATTTAAATAATGCATTTTCCTGATAATGACAGTTACATTTAATTTATGAAACCATAACTCGGACTGAATACTCAAAGCATAAATGCAAACATGTTTTGTAATATGTTATTTACGGTATTAGGTATTTTATAAGCCTTCTTGATCATCATCCCAGTCAAACAGAACTTTTTTTATTCTGATATATCAATATCCAGTAATTTTTTTTTTTTCCATTCTGTAATTTACTCAGCACAGTTTTTTTTTATTTTGCCTTTCAGTGTGTATTCCAAACTACACCATACTTTGCAGATCACCTTACCCTGCTGATAAAAGGTGACTCAGCCAATCATTTAATGCTGCAGGAGATGTGTTCAACCTGCCACTAATGCAGGAGATGGTTGGCGGGGGAGTTTGTGGAGGTCATAGCTTGCCGACAGACATGGAACACTTAGCTTGCACACTTTTCATCTTCTACAGGTGGGGAAGTGGAGTGCATCAGGAGGTCTTAACATCACAGAAGTGCCAAAGCGAAAAGGGATGAACATCACTGATTCCCTTGCTAACCGTTCCCTTGTCATCACCACTATTCTGGTGAGTCACATGACTCCTATTATTAACTCTTTTCACCTTTATTACTAATAAAATAATTGAATTCAGGTTGACTTTAATTTACTACAGGATATTTCATGTGCCGCTTCCCCAGTTACACTACATTGCCATGATTACAATGACAGTTTCCTTTATAGTCACTGAAAATGCAAAGATAGGACAACACATAATCCTTTGGAAAGGCTTTCAATATGGTTTTGAAATACTCTCTTTTAAGGGATCACTTGATGTCTAAAACTGGCATTGGACTAGATGGCCTAGATCCCTATATCCACTATAATTAATTCCAGTGGTGCTTTATTGTGTTCAGGCTTAGAGCTCTGTACAAGCTTGTCAACTTTCTCCTAAACAAACTCACAGCCATTCAAAATGTCCCCACTTTACTTGATGAGCCCTTGGCTGTTCCTTGGCTGCTCCCCTAAAATTCCCTTTTAAACATATTTGTACTGAAATATTCTTTCTGTTGTGATTTGTGGACATTAAGCTCTAAAGAGAAGCGTCATCTGCTGGTCAGACCCTCTAATTCAGTGAAAGGGTGGAGTCAGATTAAACAAAAGATGCAAGAGGGGGTCACTGCAGTGGCTGGAAGTTGGAGGGGTTTTTGCAGGGAGTTGGAAGGAGGTGGGCTGCCATTCGACTGGCTTTCGACTAGGAAGGGTCATTTTCAGGGGCTGCTAATGTATGCACCTTACTGCACTTTGTGCACTGGTGCAAAATCATTTTGGAACTCAAGTGATCCAGATTATGTTTCTACACTTTTGGGAGCATAGAATTATCAAAAAAAAAAAGCGTTTTGTGCTGCTTTATATAAAGTTACTTTTAGTGGATTTAAAGGTCCAAATATATAGTCTAAAAAAAGAGGGGCACAGCAAATCTACACTTGGTAACTTGCAGTCTGGCCAGTATCTCAAACCAGATTATTTTGATTACTGAGAGTGATTTTGATTACACACAGAGGAGTTGTGTTTTTCTTTTTCCATCCCTTAACTTCTCTGTCCCTCTACAAAGCCGTTTGGTGCCAGTCTGTACATCACCATGTCCTACAGTTTTCATAGCACTTGGTTTGCACTTGTATGAAGCAACATGGCCACAGAAATCCATTCCATCGCTCTCTACGTGCTGTTTTGTAGCTAAACTAAGGGTCCCATTAAAGGCATCTGCAGAGAGTTAAAAACTTCTGTGAAGTGTGCACCTTACTTCACACTATTACTTTGCACAAATTCTCTGTAATCAGATAGATGGTTGTACAGTATGTTAAAATTTGAGAGCTCAACTGAGTAGCCATCCATGCTTCATGTGAAGTCGCCTAAATCTTCTCTCTTCTTTTTGAATATAAGACAATCTTCTCTCTTTTCTTTTTGAATATAAGAAAATCTTCATTAGTACTTATAAATTTTTAATGCTTCGAGTTTGCTACCATGTGTTTCACAAGTCTACTTAATAAGCTGGGGAAGGCCTGATACTCTTTGCTTGTGATTGAGAAAAATTCCATTCCAATATTTGTCTGCTCTCACCACAGGAAAATACTCTTGCTGAACACTGCATTGTAGCAACTGGAAGTAGGCTCAGTGGGTATTAAAACATTCAAAATAAAGAGCAAAACAGCATAAATAGACCTCCTGACCTCAGGAGAGCATTAACTGCATGTTCAGAAAGAAAGAACTTGAAAATGCCTGTGTTAGACCCATATTATCATTCTTGCTGTTGTTTTTCCTTAACTGTCACACAGCCTGCTAGTGTCTGTGGAAGACCCTATCACAAGGTGACGGGGCAGACATTACCCTGTGCATCCCTTAAAGTTACAACGATAAACACTGTTATTATGCCTATAGTGTGCCACAAAGCTATAATTATGAAAAGCAGGATTGTGGTAGGGAATAATTATTGCCTATCGAGTGCCATCTATATTAATTCTGGCCCAGTATCGAGAAAATGAACAACTACTTAAGTGATCTTATGTTAAACTACAATACTAGAAAGTACAAGTCGATAATTTAATGCCAGAATGGTGTTAAGCAGGTTTTTTGTTTTTTCTCTCTCTCTTCTTAAATATTTTCCTGTATCTGACAGCCTTTTTCATTTGCAGTTTCTTTGGGAATCATTAGTTTAGGAACATAAAACTTTCAAACTGTTAAGGAGAGCTTATACTTTAATATCAATCTCCCCTCGTAGTGTAATGAAATTGCATCACACTGATTCTCAGTGATGCATGAGCAAGACATCTGACAGCTTTATACTGATAACTTTGCAAAAGAGATTAGGGCACTTAATGTGTTTTTCCTCTTACAATAATTGTTTGCAGTCCATTGCCTGTGATGCCTTTTTGCAAGCATGCCTCCCTCTTTTTGTTGTGCATGCTCATGCTGCGACTGGAAGGGTTGAGCTGGTATAAAGACTTTGATTTTAGTCCAAACCTTGGGGAATTGCATAAACAGGAAAGCTAGAAACAGATGGTAATGGCCTTCTCACTAAACAAGCAAAGTTTTTGATCAAGTTAATTGGACAACCAAAGTTTTTGGCCAAACAATTTGAATTCATTGTATTCATACTGTATCTTGTTGTCTATTTAAGAGGTAATTTTGTATATGGAATTTGCAAGTTCCTTTAAAGAGGGAGAGTCGGTGCATTTTAGCTTCAATATAGTGATTACAGACATTCATCAAGTGATAATATATACTTATATTATATATATATGTATATATATATATATATATATATATATGTATGTATGTATGTATGTATGTATGTTTGTGTGTGTGCTTGGTGTGTGTGTGTGTAGGTGTGTTCTTTTTGCTCATCTCGAAAGTACCACATATCACTGCTCAGCTGTCAATTCTGTGCAAATTCTGAAAGCTTTTTACCCTTGGAAATCATTCTCCAAATATTAATTTATTATTTATTTATTCTATGACAAAATATATTCTCTAAAAACTTTTTCTTCAGTCTCCAATAACATTAGTTATTACTATCAGCATTGACTTTTTTTTTTCTTCTAATTTTACTTTAAAAATGATTTTCCCTTTCAGATATTTTTTTTTTTCATGAATTTAATAAAAACACAAAAATAATTCCATAGAAACTCCACAAAGGGTATTGCTGATTTTGTATCTGGGGTTACATTTAGGACTAAGATGTAAATTTAGTTTAGGATTGGATTGAGTTAGGTATGTCCCCGTAACAGTTAGATTTAGGGTAAGGGTCACAGTTAGGCCACAGGAAGTTATGGAAGTCAATGTAAAGATTGTCACACAATTGTGTTTACCATTTCTCAGTATACTGGATTTAAACGACATATGGTTTTTGCATAGTCTTTGGAATTCTAATTATTAACCTCTCCATGTGAAGCATCTGTTGTCCCTCAATTATTATTTTGTTTTGCTTTTTGTGCATTATTGACTAGTCTGTGTATTGGCACCTCAGAGCTACATCACAAGTAGTAGGAACCTTGTTCTCTCTTTGTTGGATCTTTAACACTGGTGAAAAAAATCTAAAAATAACATAGAAAGGTGAGAGACGAGGGGTGCTGGTACATCAGAATATCTGTGACTAAGAATTGCCCAAACCCCTGTGTTAGAAGCGTGGAATTCAACTATGAATAGTTTTTTTGGATCAGGGGAATGGAGGACGGGGAAGACTTGAAGAGATTTTTGACTTATGAAAAAGCTTTATTAGCGTGATGATTCCAGCAAAACTTACTGAAAGCATTAAGGGGAGCAGCGACCTAATTACAGTTTAGTATAAACCGATGGAAAAAAATTAGGTGAAAACAAGGAACCTCTGTAATTGCTTCGATCTGTGGGGGTTGGCCATTCCTTAACAGTAGTGGTCTTACCAGTGTCCATCATGATTTGATTGGGGGAAATAATCAAGCCACTCTAACAAAAAATACTATTTTAGAGAAGGCAAAGGAGAACAGATCAAACATTACATTTGGGAGATTCAAGGACCTTGGAATAGATCAAGATGTCAAGGTAAACAAAGTGTCCGACCATATCTCTTAACACATCCTTAACAAGGGACTGGAAAGCAGCAGAGGTAGTAGTCAGGCTGAAGAGCATGACCAGATATTCATAATTACCAATAGGAGTATTGAAAGGAGTTTTGTATTAATGTCCTTCTCTGATATGAAGAAGGTGATAGGAATTACATGGGAGCAACTTGGTAAAACATTTAGTCCCTGAATTTGATCTAAAGCAGTGTTTTATAAGAGGGAGAGGGTATATGTTCATAACAGTGAAGTCATTGATCCCTCTATAGCTGTGTGTTTCCTTGACCGGGCCGCCTGTGGAGCTAGTTTACAGTTGCTTTTGCATCTCTGCCTCTTTTTCTATGTCTTCTTCTGTCTCCATATACACCCGACGGCCTCTACAGATGGTCCCTTGCACTGAGTCTGGTTTTGGTGGAGGTTTCTTCCTGTTAAAAGGGAGTTTTTCCTCTCCACTGCTGCTACAAGGATGCTTAGTGTGAGGGACTGCCTTCGAGTCATTGAGTCGATGCAATCAAATGGTTTTCCTTAGATAGAAAACTTTGAATCAATTTGACTGTAAGATCTGGTTGAATTGGGAAGTGCCTTGAGATGACATGTGTTGTGAATTGGCGCTATATAAATAAACTGAATTGAACTGAAAACTTCAAAACATGGTTAAGGAGACCAATTCTTAGTTCCAACAAAAAAAAAAGGAATCCCACATCAGCAGAATAAAGCAGTTGAATGAAGTTTGCTTTTAGGGACTTGTCCTCATATTTCTTAATGGACTAATATTCAGGAGCACACCAGGTGTAAAGGTGCCACCTAGGGCAGATGTATCTGGGAGGAAGTCAATAGAACAATCATAGCACCAATGAGGTGGTAATGGAGTGACATGAGACTTATTAAACACCTCTGTGTGACTGTGGTAATCCACTGGAACCTTGGAAAATTAGGATAATTCTCCTCCACATCAGTCTCAGAGATAGGGAGAGAAACAGACAGGAGAGACAGACGGAAGACAGGTGGCTAAATGCAAGCTTGACTGCTCTGGAACCTCCGTACAGTATTTCTCCAGTCTATATGGGATGTGTGTTTGTTGAACCAAATGGGACCAAGAGTTACAGTATAGGTAGCAGTGGGGAAGTTCTTAGGACAAAAGAGATTTCCTAACGATGATTACCGCCAATAATCTGGCAAATTTTCTCAATAACTTGGTTGGTCTTGTTGAGGTGATGGCCCTCCAAAGATACAGTAGGACATTGTTGGAGGAGGGTGCTGGGAGAAGCTTGACTCTCAGATTTTGGGCAAAGCTGACAACCATAAGTTCTGTGTCCGCCTCTGAGCTAATGAACACAGAAATGTAGTGAGTAGCAGAATAAACCACAAGGTCAGCTAAGAAAAGGTGAATGACGAGGAGACTGAGAAAGATTTAGGCTCAGTAGAGTTCCCACCTCGATTGGGTCTGATATTTTAATGGACATCAAGACACTGTCCTTGCCTCCACAATAAAAGCAAAAATCCAACTTTGTTTTTGGGTTAAGTTAAGGTTTCAGGGTATCCATAATTAGGACTGGGAAACAAAGTCTCTTTTAAGTCAGGTGATCCTTGGGAAACAGCAAATCATTCAAGAAGGGTTCATGTTGACCAGATAATATTGTAACAACTAGAAAATCAAAGGACTGGAAAAGACAGACAGTTTAAAAGTTTTATTTAAAACTCCAGGTAGTAAATGGCAGCCAATCTTCAGTAGAGGGATCAGGAACCTCTGAAAGCAGAGCAACATTAGTGAGTGAATAGGTGAGGGCAGAACTTTGATTGGCACGGGACACAGCTGCAAAGGCTGACTTTTGATTCTTTTTCTGAGAAGGTTAGGATGGTGTCAAAGGATGTCAGA
Source organism: Cyprinodon tularosa (assembly GCF_016077235.1). Taxonomy (NCBI): domain Eukaryota; kingdom Metazoa; phylum Chordata; class Actinopteri; order Cyprinodontiformes; family Cyprinodontidae; genus Cyprinodon; species Cyprinodon tularosa. The sequence continues at coordinate 234,459 of NW_024039154.1, read as the reverse complement.
TGCTCAGAGAATCAGACTAATCTAAAATTGATTAAAGGTTGGAAAACAACAGAGGTAACAAACCACTTCCGAAGCAGTCTTCTCTCCAGACTGTTTATCAGAATAATGGTCAGAACCATGAAAACAGGATTCAAAGGCAGGATCTGTAAGAAAGCCGAGAACCAGAGACCAGAACTAGGGTCAGAACCATGGAGGCAGATTCAGGTTTATGGATTTAGAGAGAAGCAAGAGGCACAGGTCAGGAGGCAGAAACATGGTCGCTGTCGATTAGAAAGCTCCAAGTTGTCTGGTATGGGTAAGGCAGAAACAAGGACTCCGCGGATCAAAGAAGAAATGCCGGACATCTGCTCACGCTTGTTTATCGATATTCTGACAGTCTATCTGCCAGAGAGCTGCATATAAGGGCAGGAGAGCAGGTGCATTATGAGCTTTATTGCACTTCTGCCAGTAGAGCGCAGGTTGACCTGATGACCTTGATTATTTAGGGAAAACCTTGTAGTAGAGAATTAGAAACGGGCAGAATCATGTGTTTTATGTTTTTTTTTTGTCTACCTCTCAATGCCTCACCTAAATTCCCCCAATGTGACAAAAAAGGCTTAGTGTTGCGTTTCTCAATGCAACACCATTTTAAACACAGTGATGACAAGACTGAATTGATTTTAATGAAGCAATATTATTGATAAATATGAGCACAGCTTACTGAAAAGGTTTGACCTTTTGTAAACATCATTTTTTAGGCCAGATGTCTAGGTGGTTGCTTCTGTTTTCATAATTGTAATTGATATCTTCATTACAAAATGTGCATAATGTGTGAGCTCTGGTCTTTGACTAAGACAAACTTTTTGCTTTATGTTTAACTAAATAAAGATAATACTTTTCTGGTTGCGTTTCGTTTTTTTAATCCTCTTTGACTCCACCTTTTATTCTCCCAATGTCTCTCTTTTATACATTAACCTACCCTCACTCTAAACCACAATGCAAGAGGTCACCTTCAAAAGAGAATCAATTACTGTGCCTCTAAGGTCACTTAGTGAATTATAAAACTGGCTATTGTTTACAATAGGTTTTAGTACACTTTTACATAAATTAATCAAAATGTCTTGAAATTCACTAGAGGATTGGCAATATATCTGACAGGAAGATAGTAATAGGTATCAAATAATAAAAAAAAATGTATTATATTTCGTTAGAATAATAGCTTAAATAAAAATGATATATTTTCTGCTGTCTGTCTTAACCATATATACTGTAGCTTAGGATTCTGGTACCTTAAGTTTCTGTAAGGGAGAAAGTCAGCCATCTCTGATGTTCCAGGTCTCTTTGTATCCACACACCGAACTTGAATCTGCTGTCACTATCTGTTAAGTGCTACAGCAACTCGTCAGCACAGATCGCTTTGCTTCAATTAGGTGCATGTGCTGAAACAAATTGAAAAAGCTGACCTCACCATTGCTTCTCATTTGATCTTTTGGGTCTGTGCAGGAGGAGCCATATGTCATGCTTAAGAAGTCTGACAAGGCACTGGTTGGGAACGACCGTTTTGAAGGATTCTGCATCGACTTGCTGAAAGAGCTGGCCAAAATCCTGGGATTTACGTATGAGATTCGCCTGGTGCCAGATGGGAAATATGGCTTTCAGGATGACAAGGGCCAGTGGAATGGCATGGTTAGAGAACTTATAGAACATGTAAGTTTTATTTCATCTTTCCTTTTCTTCCCCTTCTTTACTAGCTATAGCTGATGACATAAAGTAAGGTGTAAAATACCATACAATATTTTCTTTACATAGAATTCATATAATAAACCTGTCTGCATCTGCAAGCCGTACTAATTAACACAATCTGTGTTTTTAATGTTCAGACAAGCACTTATCTCACTATAAAAGCTAGAGTTGTAGTCTGCAGTCATATGTGTATTCCTGTTATGAGCCATACGAATAAGCACAGAGGGAAAACAACCGAATGCTTGGAGGTACTGTTGCTCCAAAGTCCCTTTAAGATTGTGTATGCTCAGAAAAATGATAAAGTTAATACCTGGTTTGAAAAATGGTGATGAAAAAAAACTACTTGAAGTTAAACACCTTGTAATTGTTGGTTAGAATAGGAGGGGGTGAACAACAAAGTCCGGTGTCAACTCTACAATGGAGAGCATATTAATAGGAAAATCTTATAAATAAATGAAACAGATGTCATAAGTTTCTTTTTTGTTCCTCCTGATATTGATCTGAGTTATTTAATAGTAGTAGAAATCTGCAGGTCTTTATTCCCCATTAAATTCTATGTTGATGTTGTTAAAATCCTTTCAATATGTGTGCTGTAAAAGAAAAGATATTTCATAAGTATGAGATGGTTTACATTTGTAATGTGATTCTATCTCACTTAGTTCTTCTATTGATTATAATCCTGACAATAAATACTGACTCTGTTTGCCTTTATAGGCAAATTCTGTTGAAATTCTGTTATATACAGATTTTCTGCTGCAAAGCAACTACAATAGGTAACTTCAATTCATTTGAGAACAGTCCAACATTTAAAAGTGTATTTAATGTTGTTCTCTCTTCATTTTTTTATAATCTCTTGTTTGCCTTTAGCAATTTTTGTGAAAATGAGGTCCAAACTTGCATGCAAAATGTCTGCATTCAGAAAGGAGGCATTGGTTCCTGGGGCTGTTGTTATTAAAATCATTATCATTATTACCTCCAACAGCTTAGAACTTCATCTTTCTTTTACAGCCCCTCCCAAACTGCTAGTAGCACACACAATTTATCCATTTAATTAGAAACTGATTTGTTATCTTATGCACACCACCTTTTCAGATAACCTGAAACAAGCCTACAAGCTGAACCAGCAATTCATTTTTTACATGCAATTTATCGCTCCTTATCAAAAATCAGGGCCTTGTTCTCTGTTTTGACGAGATCAAAGGATAATTAATATCACATCATATTTGCTTGTTAATCATCAGCTTTGTTTTGTTACATTAAAAATTCACCACTATACTTTGAATGATATAAAATTCAAAGACTCCATCCATCCATCCATCCATCCATCCATCCATCCATCCATCCATCCATCCATCCATCCATCCATCCATCCATCCATCCATCCATCCATCCATCCATCCATCCATCCATCCATCCATCCATCATTATAGAAAATATATGGTATGATACATGGGTACAATGTTCTGTAATTAGACTTGCCAACTCTTTTTTTGATGCAATGTTTAGAAGTTTTAAAAAAAATTTAATTTCTGTACCCAGGGGTTTTGACGATGTCAGCATACGACCACATAGAGTCATTAAACATCTAACATTGACCAATCATAGCCATTTTTGTATAATTACCTTCATCTGTGTAAAGGTTACAGAGTTTTTTATGTTTTTCATGACAAGGAAAGGCTAGGACCTTAACATGCCTAAAATCTTACTACTTACCGGTAGATAGATTTAATTTCTCATGCTTTTAGAGGATATTGAGCAAATTTGTAACCAACACCTAAAGACCACTGGAATTACCATCAATGTTTTTAGTTTTGGCCATTACAAAACAGTCAATAATGATCATGTGACCCAAAATGTGCAAAAACCTGTTGGTACCCGAAAAATAACTTTTGTTGTTTTGGAGGGGTCTATCTTTTGACCAAAACTTCAAGAACCGACATGGTCTGGCTGGGTTTTGGAGGGCTCATTAGAGCCATTTAGCCATGTTCCCTCTTATTTCATTGAAATATTTAAGTGTACTTAGGGGTGGAATTTTGTGTGAAGTTGGTGACTTTTTGAAAATGTATAGTTCCCTAAAAATTACATCAATTTGAAAATAAAAAAAAGTAATTTGGGATAACCATGGGCCTTTGTACAGCTTGGGTCTGATTAGAGGGTTTTTTTTTTTTTCTGATCACCTATAACTTCAACACATATCTATCTCTCCTAAAGCTCCAATTCCATCTTAATGCAGATGAGCAATAGTCATTAGGTGATGATGTGATTAATAACGTCTGGTGAATTTTACACCTGCTAAAAACTATTTTCCTTATTTGTGGACATGACTTGTTCGACAACTATTGGTTTCCCAACATAAAATAAAACACAAAACCCCCAAAACAGATAAAGAAAACTTGAATTTAGGCCCGTCCACACGAAGTCAAAACGAACATGAAACGCTGATATTTTCCAAAACGTTTGCCGTAAAGACGGAGACGTAAAATAAATGTGAGCGTCCACACGAATGCATGAAAACGCTGCAAAATGTATGCCAGGCCTGTAAGTGGCGCTGTGGTGCCAAAGCAAAAATAAGCGACGAAATGTTGGGCATGCGCACTAATATTTATACATGGTTGCCCTGCGGGTCCATTTTCGTGGTTAAGTCAAATTCAGGTGCTGAACTATGTCGTCGATATTGCTCTGTTCTTCCTGGAGATATTCCAGAAGAAGAAGATTCTGTTGTAAGCCCGACAGCAGGGTGAGTAGCATTAGCAGCAACGGCGCCATTGTTGTTGTGATACTGGTCGCGCATGCGTGTTTAGAGGCGACGCTATGACGCATGCGTGTAAAAAAAATATGCGGTTAGAGCGTAAAGATGGAAACGCGAAAACGGCGTTTCGAAATCTTCCCACTCTGAAGGCTGAATAAAAAAAAGATCGTTTACAGACCCCCGAAACGCCGGCTTCGTGTGGATGAGAGGCTGGTTTGGTGAAAAATTTGTGCGTTTAGGCCAGGGCTCGTCTTCGTGTGGACGGGGCCTTAGTACTAGTTGGTGCTCCAGTATATATATTTTTAATCCAAGTCTTTATTGTGATTTGACACTAACCCCTGCTGCTCCAACTGTTTGTGGAAGCAACGTGTAAACTCTGCGGTGCTGCTGTGCCATACGTTTGTAGCTCATCACAGCCAGTAAGTCAGAGCAGTACCACCGGCTACACTTCAGCGCACTTTTGAAGCATCCCAGACTGCTACGTGCCACTTCTTTAAAATATTGGGCTCTTCCATTTTTGCGTCCTGCTGCTCAAACTCTTCAATCCAGAGCAAATTGTTCAGGTAATAAGTCAGTTGATGAAGAGTGAAGTGGTTCGAGTCAAGTTAACAAGGATAAGACAACATGTGTAGACTGTGGATCCAATTCGCCTACCTTTTATGTGATAACATACTATTTATACTGTTAATTGACAGCCATAATAAATATGATCATGAAATTCTAAAAAAATAAATAAAAATAAAATAAAATGGGGATTAGGTTAGTACTGGCTAAATAACCAATTTAATGTACTGTATACTGTACTATATACAACGCCACACAAATCCGCCACACAAAACTGATCTGAATCCAAGCCCAGCGAGGCGCTCCACTCTGAAATCTTTCCTAATGGAACAGTGTGCCAGGCAGGATGTGCCAGATCCATTGGAACCACAGTGTTTGGATTGAACTCATCTTTGAGTTAATGCAGATGTGTGAGTAAAATTTAAAGTTCTGGTTTAAATTTTGTGTAGTTGGTATGTTACCATTCAAAACATTTTTTTTTTCTTTATTAGACTTGACTACAATGTTTTATATATGCTAAAATAAGTTTTCAATAGTCACTCAACTCCTTCTTTGTATGAAAATGAAGCAGGCCCTGCAACATTTGAAAGATCTCTGGATTTGTTGTGCTTAGATTTTTTTTGTTTTTTGAAAACTTTGCCATTTAATGTGAACATAAACAATGTAGTGTAATAGGGACAATTCAGCGAATTTCAGATAGGAGCCTATCATACTCACTGTGTCATGTGAAATTTTATTGCCCTGTCAGGCTTTTAAAATTGCTCACTATAGAGCAGGGTTCCTCATTTCCAATCCTCAAGGTCCGATGTCCTGTACTTTTTAGTTGTCTCTGCTTCAATACAACTGAGTCAAATAATAACATGATTAGCAGGTTCTTGAGAACCAGACTGCAGAGTGAGGAGAAAATTTAGACATTGTGTTGAAGTCACATCTAGAAGTTGTAGGACACCAGACCTTAAGGGCCGGATTTGAGGAAGCTTGCAATAAAGTGTGCTTTGCAATTATCTCTTTAGCTGTATTAAACACTAAGCAAAGCTTTAAGAGGTTTACATGAACAAAATCGTTTTTATTGCTTTAAAAAACAAGGTTTTAATAACCTAACTCATTTTAGTCCTCAGGATATGCTTATTTTTAATGCTCAAGTTTTTGTCTAAAACAAGGAGATAATTGGATATGACATAAACAATGTTTACTTAGTGTAATAATTTTGTGTCATACAACATTTCCAAAGGGAAGCCATGCAGCTGAACCGCGGCTGGTGTCCTCCATGTGGACAGAGATATAGTTATGATTGAGTACAAGTCAGGAGGAGCTTGCCAGCCTGTCAGTTACATTTATGGCACAATGATGTCAAGGTTGCCCAAAAGTTATGAGTGTGCTGATGCAGCTTGGTGAAATGCACTACTTGCCACAACTGGATGACCAGAGGTCTAAAAAAATAAAAAAACACCAAGCAAAGCATATTGAAAGGATTGGAGCAAATGTGTCAGCCATCATCTTTCCACAAGACAGTAGACAATCGCAGCAGTCTGTATTAAACTTAAAACCTCAGCGGCCATGAAACAGCCTTACATTCAAACTGTGGTGGTTATTCTCTCCTGGCATTTCATAAGTGTCCCTCTCGGTGCACTCCCTCTGTCCTCAGCCCCATCAGGTCAGAGCTGTACTCAGCTGAAAACTTGTAATAGTGTAAGTGGCATTTAGTGCAGGGAATTGTGTGGCAGGAGTCAATGGCTTGGTGCTGAAAGGGTTGGAAAAGGTGGACTCCCACTGCAGCACTTTATTTCTACACAAAAGCTTTTCGCCAGATCCACGTTGATAACTATAACCTTTAGAGGAGCAAATGGATTACCAGAGGCAGACAAGTCGGGCACAAACTGGAAATGCATGTCTCCATAATTTAAAAGCACATATGTTTTTGTCTTTGGTTTTTAAGTGAAAAGGTCCTTTTTACCACAGCAAATCAGGTCATTAGTTAGTAGGAAAAGGAAAAGCTGTGGAACTGTTAAATACACTAGCTGCTCATGACATAATTTTTAAATATGTTTTGCATTGGGGTTACCATATGGTGATGAAGAACGCTGTGCTCTGCATACATTTAGATAGAAGCTTTTCAAGGCAGAGCATAAGGAAGTAGTAGCATCTGGAGTTCAAACTAGGTATTTACATTTACTGTAAAAGAAACAACAAAAAAAAAACGTATTTCTCTTTGAGTTTTTTGTTTTTGTGCTCTTTAGTCTCAGAAGTGTACAATAATTTATACTTAGTATTTTGTAAAAATTTCTATAGGACCAGTGTCACCCTCGTTGGACTTTTGCCAATTTCTCCTTACAGAACTGATGTAACATATACTTTTTTTAACCTTTTTGTTTTTTTGTTGTTTTTTCTTTTTCCTCCATTGACAGATTTGCTTATTTGTGTATTTCCTCATATTAGAACAGTAATGTATCTGTTTTGATGACCCATATGTGGTCTTCTGGCTGGTGTCTTAGGATGTTGTTTTGATATATCTATGCAATGTTCTGACCTCATGATGCCATCTAATTTGATGTAACCCAGTCCCTTTTGCAGAAAAACACCCAGATTACGTGACGCTTCAAGTATAACTGTATTTAGTTTTGCCAACGTTTCTGGGTCCCATTTCAAAATTCAGTATGTGATAATGTCTATGTAAGGTTAAAAAAAGAAAGGTAAATGACATGAACTCTTAAAATGCTTTATCAAGTCTGAGGATTACAAAAGGCTTTACATCACAATCTGCCATCCATCCATTTATACAGAAATGCTGGTGAGGAGCTACCCACATCTGTTCTGGGGTAGAATGACAGAAGTGTGGCTGAAAAATATTCAGCAACCCGCAGGTTACAGCATAAACCCCTATCTAATGAGCCATCGTAGCCTCATTTATGGTTTAACCTCCATTTCAATTTCATCAACCTGGTATCCAAAATGTATGTCTGTCCCTAACTTTGTTGAAAACTATAATATATATATATCTTTTTTTTTTTTGCTTTTGGAGCGGTCATTCTTTCTTCCTAATGTATAATTTACAGTTGTTTTTGACACTGACACTGACGCTAATTGTGTAAGCTAATTTGAATAACACTTCAGGCCGATATGAACAAGATTTTCAACACTACAAAAAACTTAAACAGAGCCAAAAGGTCCACAAAGGGCAGAATCATGACATTGATATCATGATTATACTCTCTTCTCAGAAAACCAGCTTTTTTGGCTTGGCTTCCAGAAGAGAGACAGCTATCTGCTGCCGAGTTTTTCTGTTGCTTAAATTACTGTATTTTATTATCCATATTATTTACTTCTACACACCTTATTACCTATATATGTCAAACTATAATAAAACCAATAAATCATTCCCAACATTGAAAATCATCCCCCTGATCTCAAAGCTGTTTTGTTCATGACTAACATATAGCTATTGGCTGATTTTTACTAATTCATTATCTCAAACAGTCATGCAGTGTGTTTTTGGTTTGACTTTAATACCATTCACTAGTGTGCATCCTTTTAACCCTAAAGATAGGAATGAACCTTAAAAAGCCATGGTATCAACATCTGGGTTTTCCCAAATTCCTTGAAGGTATAGTAATTGTAGTGATTCTAATTTATTGATTTGAGTTGAAAATATAGAAAAAAATGTAAAACATTAAATGCTTAAGTGATTAATTATTATAACTGAAACAAAGCAAGAGTCTTTGGTCTGATTAGATCCCACACAATGATCGAAAACGTCTTTTTATACTGTAGGCATAAAATACAGGTGAATTTGTTACAATAATTGCTGTTAGTTTGAAGCTTTAGAAAGCAGAAACCTGTAAAATGCTGGAGGTGCTGTGTAATATTCAAACGTTTTTCTTAGAGGGGATAAAGTGTTTAGTCAGGAAAACACAGAGGAAATAAAGGTTTTGCTGATGAAATGGTCCCCAAAGACAATGTAGCCATTTCCATTTCAGTTGCTGTCAGGCATTATTTGCGATTTTCAAGGCCACCTCAGATTTCAACCAATGTTGTTTTTAACAGGCATCTTAGATATAGTTTTAGTTTTCATCTTTAGGACAAAAACTTTTTAGTTTTAGTCACTTTTTAGGCATTACTATATGTGATAGTTTTTATACAGTTTTAGTCGCCTAAGGTTTTAGTCTAGTTCTGCTGTTGCAATTCATAAAAAAAAATAAAAATAAAATCTTTTGAAAGTGTTTGCAAAAGGGAGGGACATTCAGGTCAATTCTTCAAGCTTATTGGATATTTCAAGTGGCACACAGGGTGGCACATGCCTCTTGTGTCAAGCTTTTAGTCAGTCATAGCAGTTTTAGCAGCTGTACCATATCACATTCTTGATTGGTTTCATAATTAGCAAAGTTAATTGACAAATCACACTATCACACAACTATCCCTCCTTCCACAAAGGCAGAAATAATGTCCTTTTTCTCATTTTTCAAAAAAACAGGGTATTCCAGCTAAAATTGACACAGCCATCTTTGTTTTGTTTCAGCTTTCGTCCTCTGCTTGAAACGTTGACATTATACACATCACTACATTTGATTAGTATGAAACCTTTGTGTATCTGGATTAATGCATCTGTTGAGTTCTGGCAATATGTGCTGATGAAGATTCTCAGTCATCCAGGTCATAGTCATTCCGTAAAAATTTAAAAAACAATCCACTGGACTTGGCCTCCCCTCTAGGAAGCTTTCTCAATTAAAATGAACATTTGAACTGAGAAAGCTTTCTGGAGGGGAAGCGAAACGTCTTCAAACCTTGGAAACCTAGTCCATTGGATTGTTTTTTAAACTTTTATGGTCTGGCAATATGTGCTTTCTGGAGTTTGTGAATTCAAAATATCTAAAAAAAAAATCATTGTGCTTGCAAAGTAAATTAAGTTCCATTGACATGTTTTTTGTTGTTGTTGTTTTGCTGTTTTTTTTCTAAATTGAAAAATGTCCCTTATAGTTAATTGAATTTGTGGGACCTTTGGCTTTCCATACAAGCTGTGGTCCATTTGTTGCTACTTATAGGGCTCTGCTTGTATGACATGTTTAGATAGTTTTGGGTCCAAAATGGTATGGTCAAAACCTTCCTTTGCAGTTTTGGTTTCACAGTGGGAACTCCTTTTTATTTGCTTACCTTTAGACTGATCTTACAGGTCAAGCGGTAGATTTGCCTGGTAGTCACGTCAGTTAAAATCAATATAGAAACAATATAGACCTACAGTAATTATTACCTCATCTAGTAAAGATTTACAAAGGGTTTCTAGACGAACTTTCTAATCAGTGCATCAAAGCAGAGGCAGAGAGATTCGGCTGTCAGTGGGTAAAAGATGACCCAAGGTGAGCTGTATCTCCGGGTTCCACAGGTGGCAGTCACAGCACCTTTTGGAGCAGCTGCCTGATCCCAAAGGAAGACCAATATTCACAGGCTCCATGTTTTCCGCTCACTGCCTGTAGCATGAAGGAAGTGTTGTTTGTTATGCTACCAGAGCAGCTTAATAAACTCATCGTATCTGTGTTCATTAAGGAATAAACAGTTGGTGGTGCCTTTGCCTGACTGCTGGACTTGTGATATGGTGCAGTTTTTTTTTTTTTTTGTTTTTCCATGTATTTTTTAGACTTATGTAAATTAATTTTCTTTCAAAACAGCGGAAACAAAGGAAACAAGAAAAAAAGGAACAAGTTACTGAGAATTCCTTTTACCTGGTTAAAAAAAATCCTAGGTCTTCTTTAGGCTTTATATTCTGAAGGGGGTCATCTTATCTGTTGGTTGTACCATATGCCAATCTTTGTGACATACTCACCTAACGCTGCGGTGAGTGGTCGTTTCATCTTTCTGGTGGATGGATGGATGGGCGGACGGACGGACGGACGGATGGATGGATGGAGTCTTTGACTTTTACATCATTCAAAGTATAGTGATCAGTTTTTAATGCAACAAAACAAAGCTGATGATTAACAAGCAAATATGATGTGATATTAATTATCCTTTGATCTTGTCAAAACAGAGAACAAGGGCAACCACCTTTCTGGTGTTTTTGTACCCAGTGAGCCTCAGTTCAAGCCATTCATTGTATCTAAACTCCTCTTACTGTACACTATAAAAATTCAAACGATGTGGACAGATTGTAAAAAGAACCGAGCACATGCACTATGAGGCTCATGCATGCACATATGAAAGCCCTTGTTAAGACAGTTTAATAAAACCAGAATATTTGTATCTATGTTTGCCCTATTTAAGATTATTTTATACATAATATTTGATTAATGTTAACTCCCTATGAATGTAACTTGGGGGTTTAAAATTTCTAACTTTCAAAATGGATTATTTAAAACATGCATAGATTTATCTCACAGCAGTAATAAAGCTCACTGCTGTGCCAAAGGGGATTGTTTGTAAGGTGTTAAATGATGAAGCAGGCCTTGTTAAACTTGATTTAGTCAAAATAGATTATCACGTTAAGCATGCTGTGATTCAAATGTTAATAGAGTTCTTAGCACACCATTTGTTGCTAAGCAGTTAATCTCTGTACCAACATATATACTGAAGTGTTTTAACCAACACAGTTACTCCCTGTCTGTGTAGCTTGTCAGAAAGATTTATGATAAAAGAAAAAAAAAAAGGTTAATTAATTATGCTGTACCATAGAGCTGTTTTTTTCCCCTGAAAGACGTTTAACTAGCTGATGTACAAGTGTGACTTTGATTTTCAGGGTGACTTGTTGAAAAATGTGACTTACAGTTGGGCCTGTTGCTGCAAGGTTATTAGGTTAAACTACACTGAAATAAATCAGCTTAAGTTTACAACTAAATGTTAACTTTATTATTTTTGCACAACTTCTAAATTTAATTCTAAAATATTTTAATAAACCCAGGCAAATATCATACAGTTTCTTTTCATTGTGGTTTTGTAGAAGGTAATTGCTATTAAAAGGAAAGACCTGCAGTGGTCTACATTACGGCATGATTGGAGAGGCTTTTGAATGAAGACACTGTTATGTTGTGAATTTTATGAAAAATTCTTCTTTTTAAATCATCTCCAATGGTTCTAGATGAGTTCCAAGAACAAAACCAGCCCTTTTTATTGGTGTTGTGAAGCATACTTGAGTCAATTGATCTAATACCTTCACCCAAAAAAAGTTAACTAAAGAGGTCACAATATCCACAACAGACCTCATTGTGCTTCCATTCTTAAACATGCTCATTCCTGCACCAAAAATGAACTAACATCTGAAAAAGCAGCTATTTCAGGTCCACTGGTTATAATCTGCCATGATTTTGACTTGTGTGGACTTCTGTTTGAGTTTCTTTTAAAGTTTTCAGTTCCACTTTGAGTTTATGTTATTCTGTATCCATTCTGTATTTCCATTTTGTGTTATATTTAAGCAGTGTTGTATTTTTTTTGAGTTGCTCTTTGCTGCCCCCTTGTACCGATATCCTTTCCCTTAGCTCCTTCTGGTTACTTTTGTCTACACCTGCTCCCTATCAGATAATTAGTCCTCCCATTGTTTCTGTCTCCCATACATACACCTCCTTTTCAGTGACTCTTGGCTGGTTTCTTGATGTTACTTGGCTCCCCATGTGTTTCCCCCCCCCCCCCTGACGTCTCTTGGTTTCTGGTTTCCTGTATTTTGGTTCTTAGATTTTGTTTCTGTTTCCTTTTTGATTTCATTAAACCTGTAAGAACTCATCTCTGCATTTGGGTCCTCAACCAACCTCCACCAAACCCGACATTATCCCTATTTAACCTAACAAAAATAAAGAAAAATACATTTATCCAAAACTGACATTAAAAGCAAAGGTTTATTAAGTTATTTAATAAACTCTAAAAAGTGTTCACTGATATTAGGACAGCAGCAGACATCTTTGTATATTTTAGCTTTTTATCAGATGTTCACATAATTTTGCAAAGGATAAATCCTACACTTTTATTTGGCATATATGTATTTCTGTAACCATAAATTTGAAAAGCTTTTTAGGCCCCTTGATTTCCTTTTTTCTTAATTTTTTTACACAATCCAAATCAAAAGCTTTAATGCATTTTTTTGAGATAGTGTGTAGTTGACAGTGTAGTGCATAATTTTCAATGCTTTTATTTTAATAGTGTTTTAAAAACATATATGTGGCAAAAAAAATATTATGCCTTACAAGTGTTACACAAAGTAAAGTTAGCTACAACCATATGCCTTCAGAGGGACCACGAAATGTAAATAGGGTCCAACAGTTTTTATAATACAACATTTTGCTGAAGGCCTCAAAGATTTATTAGATTAGCAAATAAACACCCTTATGGAGATCAGGGTATGTGCTACAAAGGATAGGGAAGTAATTAATACAACAAAATCCCATTGAACACCTCCCTGAGCACTCTTAAACATCACATTTTAATCATTATTTTTTTTTTATATCTATAATAATAAAGACCCCTAATCTTTTACTTTCACATTATACTTTGTTACTTACATTGAATTTTGGGTTTTATTGGGGAAAATGTGAAAGGTATTAAAGTGGTGCAGATCCTTATGTAAGAAAGTACAGATTTTCTTTTCTTTACATCAACTTCAAATTTATTATATTTTTTTTATATGGTGTATGTAGTTAAAACTATTTAATCCACAGATATATTGCCTCTGCCTCTGTTTAGTGAAACATAATTTCATCTAAGCCATGTTACTCTATGTCTAAGAACAGCAGTTACAGTAGCATACAGAAATGTACCGCAGGAAAAAAACATTGTAGTACTCAATTACTGTACATCAAAGCCTTGATCATGTATAGCTCTAACTAAAAGTGCTGCATATTAATTCCTCTTAATATTATGGTGATTATGTCCGTGTTAGCAATTGTCCTCCGGGTTATCAGGTAAGAGGGCATCACTGTAAAGCCCACTATCTGCAAACCCAGATGGCATGTAGAACATATTAGGGTACTGTCTTTGTATTGCTTGTGTCCATGAGCCAAAAGCAGAATAAGAACCTGCAGCATGTATATTAACCCACTGCAGGGATCTCTGGAATGGCATGCTGGCTTGATCTTATGGCTGATGGGGAGACTGGTTAAAAGCTGCGGTTGGCAGCAAAGAATACAGGGAGCAGAATGTGATATGGGAATTTGAATAGTTTAAGAGAAACTCTGAGTACACAGCAGGATGTTCGGATTTCTCTACCCTTCTATCAACTGTGTGTTTATCCACCATGGTGCAGACCACAGGAGCACATAATTCTAGGTACCACATGCAAAGTGAAAATGTTTCATTTCTGACCCGTGTGTACTTGTATTGAAGGTATCACATAAATCTGGGCCGAGAGCTGTCTAAAAAAGATTATTTCAAACTGGGGATAAATATTGTAAGTGTATGTTGGAATATTTGATAAAGGGCTCAAGTAAAAATTCTGACACATTAAACCACAAAGCTTTTATTGTACTCTTTGTAAATGTGTGTTCCTGCGTGCCATTCATTTAAATCCCTTTTGAAATAAGTCTTATAGCTTTGCTTTTTGCTAAAACAACTACAAAACAAAAGAAAACAAAGAAACAAAACACTCAGTTGATGTGTTAAATGTGGTACAGTGAACAGTTGTGTATTTCTGCCCTGTTACTCCTCTCAACATGTAGGACGTAAAGAAAGCCTCCCTTTGTGGGTTGTACCGTTTCTTTGAAGGGAAAAGGGTATCCATGCGTGAACCAAGCAGCTGGTTTCATTAACCTCCTGCTCAGCCATCGTGTAGGGGAAGTGGATGGTGGTTGTTGTTAGGTTGAACAGCATACAAAAAGGTTGGGGCATTGATATTGAAGACCGTATGAATTTACACACCAGGCATACTTCCATAGTTGTTGGCGGTTGTTAATGACCGCAGCTTAATTTGTACCTTGCGTGTATCAACTATTTATTCCTGTATGCATTCCCATCCTTACAACCTTGCTAACCTATTGGTATATTTTCTCAGCATCAATCAGAGACTATTATTGCACATATAAGTTTTATATATATATATATATATATATATATATATATATATATATATATATATATATATATATATATATATATATATATATATATATATATATATATATATAAATAAAAGAAAAAATCTTCATAGCTCTCTGAAGGAGAAGGTAAGTTAGAATTAGATTAGAAATAAATAAATAATTTCTGGGAAATGCATTTACAGTACATCCAACCCTCTTGAATCAATACTTTGTAGAACTACCTTGTTCTGATAATATGACCAAGGCTGAAATCTTCACCCCTTTATTTTGACAGGAAAGCTGCAGCTCATTGAGACAGAAAAGAAAGCATCCATTTTCAATCTTTCAGCTGTATGTTTATGTTTGTTTTCCCACAAGACCATTAACTCTATATACTCAGTCACTAATATAAAAGTTTCCTTTTGTTCTTCCCTCGGACTAAACTGTATCTGTCCATCTCTGACCATCTTCTCTCTCCCTGCCAAGGAAATATTGCTTTATAAACTAAGAATGCTTTAAATTTCTCTGCAACCATTTCTGACCTTTCTGTTGTGTTCTTTGGTTTTCTTGATTCTATTTTCCCCTTAATGTTATTCAACAAACCTCTGATACCTTCACAGATCAGCTGCATTTTTTGTGAGAAGCACAGTTGGCCAGTTTACTAATGTGGTGACTTGTATGGGCCTTTGCATACACTGCATTTTATTTATGGCTGTCAAAGTAAAGGGGGTAAAAGTAAATGCACAACTTAGTTTGAATTTTATTATATTAAAAAATCTATTCATAAAGTTTTCTTTCCACTTAACAACTATGTTTTTTTTTGTCAGTCACATTGCATTCAGGCAATTCATATTGAGCTACTATATTGATATTAAACAAAGCTAAAAAAAATTCAAGGGAATATTGCAACTTTGTTAATGTACAGTGAATCAGAAATTGACATTTTTGTCAGTTGATTAACAGATGAAGCTTAAGAAAAAAATGTAATCTGGAAGAATCTTATCGGCTTCAGCTCAACCACTTGTGATGTCCCTCGTCCAGCTTCAGCCGATGATCTCGGGGCCACAAAGCCTCCAAAGCCAAACTTCTTTCAAGATCTCCTTCATTTAGCTTCTGGACTTGCTTCTCTCTGCTGCACTCAAACAAACCTTCATCCACCTCCGCCCCATCTCCTCCCCCAGTCTTAGAGTATTCTCAATCCCACTCACGCTCTAGTTTATTCCACCACAAGTGTCCGGGCCCTGGGGAAAGATTACTCTTTCCCAAGGAACTTTTTTAATTTATGTCAATATCTGCATATATGCTTCTATCTCCTTGAACTCCAGTTGGCCTTTTGCAGAAGGTCACTCACACTGAGCCTGGATCTGCCGGAGCTTTCTTCCTGTAAAAGGGAGTTTTCTTCACCACTGTTGCTTGGTGAGAGGAATTGAAGAGAGTAATCCAACCAGCTGGTTTTCATTAGATAGAAAACATTTGACCAATCTGTCTGTGTTACCTGTATAAGAAAACTGCATTTGAATTGAATAAAACATTTCTAATTTCAGCTTATCTCTGTGTCTCCCCAGGTTAAAATGAATGTATATATGCATAATGTTAACTCAAGTTTTCTAAAGTTACTTTTTATGAAAAAACAAAGAAAAAAAAATACATATAACTATTTTATTTTTCCTTTTCAGAGAGCAGACTTGGCAGTGGCCCCTCTCACCATTACCTACATGCGTGAGAAAGTCGTTGACTTCTCAAAGCCCTTCATGAGTACAGGCATCAGCATCCTTTATCGAAGGCCCAATGCCACAAACAGCGGCTTCTTTTCCTTCCTGAACCCCATGACTCCAGACATCTGGGTGTATATTCTTCTGGCATACCTAGGTGTTAGCTGCGTTCTTTTTGTCATTGCAAGGTAAGTACAGATGCTTTAAGCCGTTTGTCCTTTCAGTCCTTCATACATCTCCACGAGTCACAGTAATTTACTCTGTTATCATTACTGGCTGAGATTTGAGTACATGAGTCCAGTTTATCATACTGCGTTAACTGCTGGGTAGTGATCAAGGCAGTTATGTCCACATGAGCTCTCAACAGCGCAGCAGTGTGAAGCGAACACAAAAAAGCCTTCAAGTATGGTTGTAAGGTCCCATTCAGTGAGTAATTTCTGGTTTCCTGTATGTCTTTGAAAGTTGAAAGCGGGTTTAAAAAAAAACTTTAAGAAAAAAGAAGAGATTTTGTGTAATTATCACATTCAGGAGGATAAAAAAACATACACACCTGATGTGAAATTATATCTTAGGGTGTTATTTATAGTTGATTAACACCATTTACATATTTTAGGAATTTTGAGGTTCATGCAGCCAGCTTCGAATTTTAGTTGGATATTATCTGTTTTCTGTTTTTCTTTGGTCATGAATACGATTAATATCCTTTTAGTGTCACTGACTTCATTTCCTGCTGCTTCTCATGCAAAGTGGTGCTTGAGGAAGTTCTAAAAAAACAGACACTGGAGGAAGTTCAAGGGCTCGAGAGCAAACAGCTGCACTCCTCGATCCTCATTTGCTGCTCTGAGACTAGACTCGTCTTGGAGTGGCTTTACATCAGTTTAAAATCATTTAAATTTTTTGAAATTATTCACTAAGGGATAGCTCAGTCAATTTAAGGTCTGACTGAGCCAGAGAAAAGTGAATTTACTTAAATACCCTTAAATGTACATGAAAGTTAATGTACATGATAATTAAAGGGTTCTTTCAGACAGAAAGGGGTAATATTGTCACAATTTGTATGGAGATTGGTTAAGGACCCAAATTCAGAGACAAGGAGGCAGAGGTGAATCTTGTATATTTAATGGAAAACAGAGGCAGACAACCAAAAATCCAAAATACAAAGACCCAAAAAAAACCACAAAGCATCAGGGAAAACTCATGTGGGAAGCCAGGGACCAGGGGAAAACAAAATAACAACAATGAACCAGTGCTGATTGACTGCAGAGGTGGTCTATATAAGGGGAACAGAACAAAGGATGGATTAATTAGCTGAATAAGGAGCAGGTGTGAGTGGGAATAACTAGAAGGAAGCCAAGGGGAAAGGAAACAAGCGCAAGGGGGAAACAGAGAGTAACTAAAGAGTCCTTGAATATAATGGAAAATAAACCAAATATATACGTTATAGCCTTCTTCACAATTTCTGGTATTACTTACTTTTTCCAAATTAGGCTTTGCTTTTAAAATATTATTTTATTAAAAATGTCCACATTTGGTCTGTTGGTTTAGATCTTTACTGTACAATTTCATAACTGTTGTAGGAAGTGGTTCCCAGTAGTTAAATACCAGCACATTTGCCTCTCTACAAGTCACAACATCTCTGATTGGAGAACACAGACTGCAACTCTGGGTTCCTGATCAAGAATCCTAAACCAAAATGCTCCAATTGTGAATCAACTGCAGCCACTCTACAAATTGGGAAAGACAAAAGAACATCCAATTCAATTGAGAGAGATCTGACACTTTTCTGTATCTATTTGAGAGGGGAAAAAACAGCACAGTTCAAACAAAAATGTGTCATTTCATAGTGCTGAACAGGAGAAAAGACAGAAGACAGTCAGGCTAAATTTAAACAGATTTAGTTAAAAGGAATTCTAAAACCTAGAGATTCTGTGGCCCAGACGGAAACAAAAAAAAAAAAGTATCACAGGACAGAGGAAATTATACTAGTAGCTGTCAACTGTCAATTCTGTCGAGGCTGGCCAATAGGAACACAGGTCTGCAGGTGACACATTTTTTACATCGAGAAAAAATCCTGAATCAAGAGCAATCGAGAGAAGAAAATAGTTTTGAGAGAGAAATCTATTTTTGATTATCTTTAATTCATGAAATATAAAAACTAATCTCAAATAACATTAGTTTTGACATCAGTGTGATTTTTTTTTATTTATTTTACTTTTAAAATTATTTCCCCTTTCAAATCACATTTGTCATTGAATTAAAAAAAACCCACAAGATAACTATAGAGTAACTGAGCACCACAGCATTAAAAAAGATAAAGATAAAGATGTGTGGCGTAATGAATGGTACTTTGTTTTTATATATTTATAGTTATCTATCAAGCAAAATAGACTTTAATTTACAGTTCAATTCCGTGGAATTCAGTTCAATTCCACTAAATTTAATTTAATTTCTTTTTAATCAAGTTATTTTGACAAGTTATTCAAGTTATGTTGACAGCTTTAGGCAGGAAGGATTGTTTTTCTTTTTATGAAGAAATCCTTGGAAAATCATCTACAGAAGTTGTAGATAAGTTGCTAAAGCAGAGCTAACTTACTTTATCAGCTTGTTGAGATTCTTTTAAGTACTTTTCTCTGATGTTGTTCATGATTGCTAAATAGATCGTACTCTCCACAGCAGACTTATAATCAGAATCAGAATTATTTTTATTAAACCTTTGCAGGAAATTATTTTAGAATAAAGGATATATGGCATCTTGCTGCAAACACTGAAGGAGCTAAGCTTCCTTAAGAAGTACAGTCTGCTCTGTTCCTTCTGGTACACGGCTTCATAGTTGCATCTTCAGTCGTGTTTTTGTCAAGGTGAACTAAGAGGTATTTATACTCCTCCACCACCTCCACTTCTTCTACCATGATGCTAATAGTTCCTGTTTCTTCTGAAATCTACAATTATCTTAGTTGTTGCTAGCCATTGCAAAACATATTTCTATACACCTCTATTTAGAGGGAGTCAATTTTCCCTACTTTCTGGGCACCTATATGATCCATTTGTGTTTTAACTGAATATGTTGAATCAATGAATGAGCAAATTAGGTTATCTGCAAACTAATTTTTTTGTGTTCAAAACATAATTGAAGATTTACATAAGTGGCACAATATCTGATTTTTACTGCTAAAATGATATGATCTGAAGACAGCAGAGAGCTCTGACTGAGATTATAACGCTTTTAGAGAGGGAGAAACATGTATAATGTACTATACAGCACTATAAAGTACTTACTATTAGATATTTGCCCTCAGCATATATGCAAGCTTTATGAGGTCATTGAGAGTAATCTCACCCAAGTTGGCTTGTAGTCATGGCAATGTGTACAAAATGACCCCCAAATTCTATGTAACTAGAAGGCACTCTGCCATTAAGCTGCAGCATGAAAAATGCCTAAAAAAATCATGCAATAATGTCTTGATTCAAAAAAATGCACTCAAATCATTTATGACCATTTTAAGCTCTATTCATGTATCTTTCAGCTGCACAGAAGGTCTTTTGGACTCTCTGTGCCTCTTCACCATCATATAATTATTTGGCAATGGCTTTCCATTTTAACATTTAAGTAACACAAAATGAGGTTGAAAAGATTGATCGAAAGGGTAGCAATTCGCAACAGGCACACAAAGTCTAACAGCAGATACCATCCAGATGAACAATCACAAACTGAATGCAACTTCACCACATCATCTATCCAGAGTATACGTTCAAAAATGTCAAAACTTGTTATATTAAAAATATTTAGAGTAGTGTTAGAAGGATTCTTTTTTTATAACAGAAGTTTATATCTGTTTTAATTGAAATTTTAATTTGTCATTCAAAATTATTATCAGAGCTGAATTTGAATACGAAAATATCATGATAACATGATTTAAAACAGTCCAAGAAGTCTGATTTTAGATTACCACAATCAGCCTTTTGTATTTGTGTGGGAAAACTACATCAAAGAATAAAGAATGAGACAACAGCATTATCCAAAGACTTTAACTTGTTTAATCTTTAAAGTGACATTTCAGCATCTGCCTTCAAAAACAACATTTATATTAGTAGTGTGATGCAGATAGCAAAGCAAATGACAAACGGTTTAAGAATCTTAAATATGACATTTAATACCCTCTGAAATGCATTTATAATCATTTACCTTATTTCAAAAAGCAGGGTGACCAAAGTCAATGCCTAAAACTCAGACTAAACAGGTTTCAAGGTGTTTTAATGTCATGTTTTATTAGATAAAACTGATACCACAGTGGCCAAACAATTCTTTTAATTTTCTAGCTACAGTAAACATGTGTGATGGCAGCATGAAATTTTATTGAGTAATGTTTGGCTAATAGCTTTGATCAGGTCATGGTTTGGTACATAGTTATAACTGATTAAATCAAAGTTGTTTAGTGTTCAAGAAAAATATGGGCTCTATCCTCAGTGGTACATCCTCCTGCTTCTGCCAGTGTTTCATTACTTCTCACACCTGTGTTTGAAAAAGGTACTAAGAGTTTAGTGCGAAAAGTGAAGAAAGAAGAGACAGCAGGATGAGTTGAGGAATGGAGAGGGGCTTGTTATTTTGAACCATAAAAAAAAACACTTGCACATTGCAATGTTAAGGTTAACACAGTAATACATGATCACACAATTTGCTTTTAATGCCAGTAATTTATTTTTATACGCAATTAACGTACAATATTCTGTATATTTTGGAACTTAATAAGTCTCATAGACGGGTCCAGTCTGTCCACCTCTCCTACTTAGTATGCCATGTGAAAGTAAGGGGTGACAGTGGCATAGTATGCATGTGTATGTCTAGCAATTGGGGTTGCCAATCCAAACCCCAGCTCTGTCTGTGTCAGACATTGGGTCCTTGGGGCAGACACTTCTTCTACATACATTGTATGTCTCTGTGCCTGTACAGAGGACCTGTGTACATTGTGCTTTCAGTGAGCCCCAGAACAAATCTGTACAGTGTAGTTTTCCACCATCAGTGTGTAAATGGCCTAAAAACTAGTCTCTTGACTTGAAGAGATGCTATACAAGAACAGGCCATTTACCAAGTGTATGAAAAGGAGTACTTAGAATATTCTTGATAATTGCCATGCCTGGTATTGTTTCAATCATAAAAATTTGACCATTTGGTACATATTATCCCAAAGATTTTAGTGACATTTAGAGGGTTTTAGGGAAATTTGAGATGATCCTTTATTTTTATTTTTATTTTGCATTTGTTTCCTCCTCTAAACTCTAACATAGACTCCTCTCTTTCCATTTGTTAAATCGTACAATCTGGTCTTGCATTATGCTAATGAGGTTGGTAAAGTTCTCATCTGTCTGATACGTTTCTAAATGTTTTTACCTGACTTTGTTATCTTTTACAAAATTATTTTGTTCTGATCTGTCTTTGATATCTGTTAGATCGGTCTCTTGTGCTGCTTTGGAGATATTTTAGACCTCCTTTTAAATTCCCTTCTTAATTCTAAAAGTCAGGCAGCAATTAGGGCTTGGTGTGGCCCATGAAAATGACTTCCCAAAATATAGTCAATCTCTGCTTTAAATAAAAAGCACTTAGTTTTTCGTATTGGACCAGGTTGATTAAGGTATGTTCTCCCTTAAAGAATTATATTATCATTCTAAAAACTTTTTTTTTTTTTTTGTATGAGTGCTGTAACTATATGTTGATTTATTGATGTTTGATGGACTCAAAAAATAGATGCTTGGAAGTTTATTTTCAGAATACCATTCTTACTTGGACACAGCCTGTTTAGACTCATTCTCACAAACTAGGGCGTGAATATTTTCTCTGATAAACCATCTAAGACATCTTTAGCATTGACTTCCTGGTTAATAATCTCAGCTTGATAGTAAACTTGAATATAGAGTATAAAGCTGTTGCTAAACTGAATAACTCTGGATACAAGTTTAGTTTTTTGGCTCTAAAACTGACACTTTCTTAACTATATGTTTTTTATGCTTCTACTTTATGTATAAATTGTGTAGCTTTTGAAATAGTTGTTTAATATTATGATGCATAAATTGTCCGGGCTCCTTTGAAAAGGCTTTTTTTTTTTATTTCATTGGGATAGTCTGACAGATAACCAGCCTTACAGTACCCTGTTGGACTTCGTACATAGCAAATAATTATACATTTCAGTTCATATGATTAACAGAAAATATTTTTCTAATCTATTTTTCTTTTACCCCAGGTTTAGCCCATACGAATGGTATGACGCTCACCCCTGTAATCCTGGCTCAGATGTGGTGGAGAACAACTTCACTCTCTTTAACAGCTTCTGGTTTGGAGTTGGTTCCTTAATGCAACAAGGTATTACAGCGAACACAATGTCGCACTCTTTCAAAACAGTGTAATCATTGCTTCGCTCCCTCTTCTTCATCACCAGCTCCTTCCTTCCGCTTCTTTAACTGACAAGTACCAGATTTTAATCCCTTGAATTTTTTATTTGACGTTTACCTGTCATGAACAACTGCAGGGCTCTGTCTCACTTGACAGATAGAAGCTGTTCTCACCTAGCTGCTATTAAAAAAGGCAAAACAGTAAATGGTAGGTGCCAGGGAATTCAAAGATAGGCAGGTAGGGATAGACAATATTGTTGCATGAATCTCCCTGTTACTCCCTGTAACACAGTGCCTTGCCCTGCTTAATAGCTTTGTGAGTGTTGGGACAAGGGGTAAATAAGAAACATGTAGGACAAATGCCAGCTCTCAGCTATACTAGATCTTGCTAGTGTGATGTTTTTCACTGGGGCGGCATTGAAGGAAATTTCTATGCCCGACTCATAACTGTGCAACAGACAGTGTACAAACTGATGTTACTGTTATTGGGCTTAACAGTTTTTGGTCTCAAAACAATCTTGTGTTCTTTTCTTCTTTGGTCACATACTCTCACAGCACTCAGCCAATTAACTCTCACAACATTCAGCTCATTAAGAGGCTGTGTGCCCAAATTACTGTTTCTAACTTTAAGGCTTCTTCTTATGTAAATATAGAAATAATTTAGAGAGAATTCCAATACAGTAGCAGCCATTTAACGTAGCCCTTCCCAGTCATACGCCAGCTGAATGGTAGCCAAATTATAGCCACTGGAGTGACCCCTTCCTTCTCCTGGACGAGCATTTTTTTTTTTTACTTTGACTTCACCCTTTCACTGAATTACAGGGTCTGACCAAGAGAATGCACTTCTCATTAGATCTTAATGTTATGACAGAAAGAATATTTTAGTACAAGGATTGATGTTTAAAAGGGAATCTCAGGGGACCAGCCAAGGAAAGTGGAGAAATTTTGAATGGAATACTACTGTATAAGTGAAATGGTGAAACTTTCAAACAATCTGAACAACTTGCTCCCTTTTAAGACCAACATCTTTATATTTTATTAATAAATCTTCTTATATAGTAGAAGAGTGTTAGATTCAGGTTTTAGTCAATTTTTTTTTTTTTTGCAAATTCTTTACACTAACACAGAGAACAATTAGTGTCAAGGTTTGTAAGTAAGTGAAATAATAAAGTATATTTAATAAGGGCCTTTCACTCATACAGTTAAGCAATCACAAAGAGATGTAAAAAAAAAAAAATTATAAAACAGGAATAAAAACAAAAAAAATACAGAAATAAGAATAAATGGCAATGAAATCACAATAAAAATAAAAAAAAGTTCAAGAATGTTTTTAAAGTTTGCTGGTGTAAGATGAAATTAGTAATAGGACATGGCAAGAATATGTTTCAATTCAAGAATTAGGAAGAAAGCATGGAATAATAACTTATGAACTAACTGGGAACAGTAGAACTTGTAAACCTGAAAATATCCGCTTCAAGGTTTTTTTTGTGCTGAGATGTTTCCGATGTTTTAGAAGTCTCCTTCATCTATTTATTTTGTGATTTATTTTATTTATTTATTTCATTTCTAGTACTTTGTAATCTAAGTATTGTATTTCAGTTTATCTATTTATTATTAAAGATTATTTTTTAGACTAATAGTATTCGTACCGTAAATTCAAAGAAACTCATTTCCAAGGGGAAATATTGACATAAAGAGCTGATTGTTCTGAGTGTATTAAACAAGGATGTAAAGTATATTCCTTCCTTTTCCGTTCTGAAAAGTGTTGGTAAGCAAACAAAGGGCCAAGATTTACATAATAGGGTTAACTGTGGCAAAAAGGACCCAAGTAAGAAAATGTTCAACCTCAGTGTAACAAGTCAAATCAAGAAGGTTTAGTTAGGCTCAGTGGATTTTTGGCTGCAAGGATTGCAAACACATTCAGCAATTCATTAAGCACAGAAACTCGGCGGCACTCTTGTGAAACAGCTCAGCAACTCTTCCAATTTGCTGGTACTGGCAGCGAAATATTAGAGCTGCAGAGGTGTGCTGTTAGAGGGAAGAGAGGGAGACTCATATCAAAATGAGCTCGTTAGTTGCCTATAATATTAAACTAAACGGGAGAATTTTCTGTTATTATTAATAATTTAGCACACTATGTTTTCTGTAAATGCCCAAGCTCAACTTTTTCTCATTTTCAGGTTTTATGACTGAAGCTGACTGGAACTGCTGATTTATATCATCACTTTTTTTCTTTGTTTTTTCATTGAAACATAGAAGTTCATACAATGCTATAGATACTTCATAGATAGATGCCCTTAACAGTTAACTAACTAGCTTACTGGTTGCACAAAATATCAGGCCAATTACTGCATGAATACATCTAATTTTAAACTGAAACTGAACCTTGCTTTCAGAAAGTGACACTGTTTTTTTCTGCAGTGCCTTGTAAATCATGCTGCACAGCGGTATCTGCAGCAAGGTGTATATTTTGTCTGTGTCACATTAACAGACACCCCTTGCTTGTCTGCCAAACACGGTGACAGCAGCTGAGGCGGAAGCCATTTCCTTGACATGTTTAAAATGCAAATGGACGCGTTTGAGGAAACCCAGGAAAAAAAAAATCTACCAGCTTGTCTGTGGGAGGGAGGTGTCAGAGACAACAAAAAGAACATAAAATATGAGGTGCAAAAGCACTTTGTGTACTTCAACTTCAGATGCATTCCCGGAGGTCTGGGTGAGCTTTCTCTCACAACAAACAAATATGTGATTATTTTTTTTTATAAATCTGCTTCCTTTTGTCAAAGGTTTGGAAATACGTTTGATCTAAAAGCTAAAATGTTGATGTAAACATAAAAGGCTTATTAACTTCCATGTTAGTCATTTTTAATAAGTGTTGGATTAGATTTTGCTTTTGCCTGTAAAAGGTAAAATGTTTATCTCCACCTGTTAAAAATCAAAGGCTGAATTTAGTATTTCTTGGAAAAACTTAAAAAAAAAACATCCAATTATGTCTTGTAGCTCAAAATGATCTTTGCTATTTTCCAAATACATTCTTATTTGTACGATGTTGATGAGTTATAATCTTTTTGCAGACAATGTAGTTGATAATGGATTCTAAATGTATTATTTTGTAGGGTAAATTACATTAATTATGCTGTTTCACTTAACCTGGAGATTTTAAATCAATAGTCTCTAACTCAAATTCTCAAGCATAATGTCAGTAGTTCTGGTTTCCTTAACTAACAAAACTTTACATTTTCTCTATACATCTAATCACCTTATGGCATATTTTACTGCACTTTAACCACAAAGGCAGTTATAAGCAATTAATTTTGTTGATTTAATTTGTGATGAGACATTGTTTTTACCCCTATGTAGCCTACTTTCTATATATTCCTGGAGAAAACTGTTTAGCTTCACAGTGAGCTGTGGAGATTATATGCATTAGAAGATTTTGTCATGCTTTAAGTTTGATAATATTAGAAGTGACCATCTAATTCATAATAACATTAAATGGTTTCAATCATGTGTTTTTAATCTTGTTAATGTCTTATAATCAATCAAAAGTCTTTGCGGACCATGAATCATTTCTTTACATTAATTCTATCTTTTAAACCCTTAAACTAACAGCAATAATTCCAGATATTAAATTGGTTAATATATCCAAATTGTAAAAAAAAAAAAAATCCCACTACAATTAGAAAAATACTAGGGACTAATAAATAATTAAATCAGGAGTTCGTTTTTTCCCAAAAAAGTCTATTTATTTTTGATTAAGTTGGATAAAAAGAAAAGTACACACATATAAACAACGATGCTAATATAGATGGCAATCGAGTCCAATATTCCAGTGAGTCCAGTGAATTAATTCTTGAGTCTTGCCACTTGCAACCTTGAAAAACACAAAATAAAACAAAACATCAAATAGGACAGACAATTATTTTGAAAGCACAGTTAACCGCAGTTAACAGATAGACCGAATCATCAAAAACAACACACATTGAAACTCATGACCTTCTCGCTTACAGCTTAATTATGTGCCAGGATTATGTCATTTCTGAAGAACCAGTAAATACCTGATAGATCTAGCCATGCTGATACTACCTTTACCTTTACTGAAACTATTTATAACAAGAAATTGAGCATTCAAATTATTGTATTTTGTAGATAATTTAGAAAACGAGATGCATCTAGCAGCCTAGAATTCTTACTTCTCATAACTAATGTCAATTTATATGGGGTAGTAAAAAAAAGGTGAACTAAACTTTAGAATAAGTGGAAAAGAAGAGGAGGAGAAGAGAAAGCCTGCTGTGGATCAGTTGCAGCTTTCTTTATTAGAACCCTCTTACATTTCTACTGAGTTGGTTCCTTGACTTGTTTATATTTCTCTGCAGGTCGATTGCCAGCATTGAAGTTCCATAAGGTATACTGGCATGTCTGAGGTATAAAGGAAATAGTTTTTTTTTCTTGATATCAATGAAAAAGTTAGATTATTTTAACAAAAAAGTTAGATTATTTTAACAAAAAAAAATGTACATATTGACCTTCATGTGTCCTTTCTAGCGTTGTAGCATTTTGAATTGTTTAGCATGCCTCATGCTACATTGGAAAGGAAAACTACCCCTTAGCACACAGAACATTCACATATAACACAGAAGCACTGTTCCAGCAGTAGTGGCTTCTTCAGAGGTTTCCAAGATTTTGAACTTTTACGGAATGACTGTGACCTGGATAACTGAGAATCTTCATCAGCTTCTTCAGAGGCTTCATCTAAAAAGTAAATGAGCTCTAGGCTTGGTTTTAAGTCTAAAGGACAGTTAGTCACAGTAACGGCTCAGCATGTACAGTAGCTAGTCTAAAGATGGAGACAGGTAGTGGACAGTTAGTATACAGTCATCAATGGAAGAAGACAATGAGATTTTAGTTGCTGCAGCCCAACGCATTAGAAGATTTTTTTTGTGAAAATATAAAAGAAATGGTGGTACAGTAAATTGTTTATCAATCTGTGATGATCTTCCTCAGTGAAAAAGAAATGCTGCTAAAGTGTCAGCATACTTCACCCTTTAAATTAAGGTTAAAATCCTGTTTGCATAGAATTGTCCATGACTTCCATTTAAACCGTTAACATTATTAAAGTTTGTACTAATGTCCTTATGTACCTGCCTCTGCCCCTGCAAAATTATTTTATATTTTCTCTTCTTATGTTTAGTCAATATATATCAATATATTTGCGATAGCTGACTATACAATATAAATATAAAATATGTTCGATGAAAGGTTCAATGAGGGGGGATGTACGTAGAGGCCTCTTAAGTTCTCACGGCCAAACAAAGCAAATTTGCATGAAGGGATCACCTATTTGAAAGATAAATGTTTTAAATAGGGTTGGGGGGACAATTTTAATTTGATGTTTTTC
Source organism: Cyprinodon tularosa (assembly GCF_016077235.1). Classification (NCBI taxonomy): domain Eukaryota; kingdom Metazoa; phylum Chordata; class Actinopteri; order Cyprinodontiformes; family Cyprinodontidae; genus Cyprinodon; species Cyprinodon tularosa. The sequence continues at coordinate 205,953 of NW_024039154.1, read as the reverse complement.
TCTGATTCTTATTTCGAACAGGTAAAAAAAAACAACCAATCAAGAAATATTGTAATCGATCTAAAATCAATCTGATAAATAACTTTTTAGCCATATTGCCCTGCCTTAGTTTATGTCTTCGTATTTGTATTGTCATATTGCTGAAATGTGCCATACCAACAAATTTGCTCAGCCAAAAATAAACGTACTTTAGGCTTAGACAACTTTTATTTTCATTTTGTATACACAAAACAAAATTTCGATTACTACAACTTTCAGAACATTTCCATTCTATAAAGTACAGCAGTGTACACAGTTATATGTGTGTAAAGAAAAGTACACACATATAAACAACGATGCTAATATAGATGGCAATCGAGTCCAATATTCCAGTGAGTCCAGTGAATTAATTCTTGAGTCTTGCCACTTGCAACCTTGAAAAACACAAAATAAAACAAAACATCAAATAGGACAGACAATTATTTTGAAAGCACAGTTAACCGCAGTTAACAGATAGACCGAATCATCAAAAACAACACACATTGAAACTCATGACCTTCTCGCTTACAGCTTAATTATGTGCCAGGATTATGTCATTTCTGAAGAACCAGTAAATACCTGATAGATCTAGCCATGCTGATACTACCTTTACCTTTACTGAAACTATTTATAACAAGAAATTGAGCATTCAAATTATTGTATTTTGTAGATAATTTAGAAAACGAGATGCATCTAGCAGCCTAGAATTCTTACTTCTCATAACTAATGTCAATTTATATGGGGTCGTAAAAAAAAGGTGAACTAAACTTTAGAATAAGTGGAAAAGAAGAGGAGGAGAAGAGAAAGTCTGCTGTGGATCAGTTGCAGCTTTCTTTATTAGAACCCTCTTACATTTCTACTGAGTTGGTTCCTTGACTTGTTTATATTTCTCTGCAGGTCGATTGCCAGCATTGAAGTTCCATAAGGTATACTGGCATGTCTGAGGTATAAAGGAAATAGTTTTTTTTTCTTGATATCAATGAAAAAGTTAGATTATTTTAACAAAAAAGTTAGATTATTTTAACAAAAAAAAATGTACATATTGACCTTCATGTGTCCTTTCTAGCGTTGTAGCATTTTGAATTGTTTAGCATGCCTCATGCTACATTGGAAAGGAAAACTACCCCTTAGCACACAGAACATTCACATATAACACAGAAGCACTGTTCCAGCAGTAGTGGCTTCTTCAGAGGTTTCCAAGATTTTGAACTTTTACGGAATGACTATGACCTGGATAACTGAGAATCTTCATCAGCTTCTTCAGAGGCTTCATCTAAAAAGTAAATGAGCTCTAGGCTTGGTTTTAAGTCTAAAGGACAGTTAGTCACAGTAACGGCTCAGCATGTACAGTAGCTAGTCTAAAGATGGAGACAGGTAGTGGACAGTTAGTATACAGTCATCAATGGAAGAAGACAATGAGATTTTAGTTGCTGCAGCCCAACGCATTAGAAGATTTTTTTTGTGAAAATATAAAAGAAATGGTGGTACAGTAAATTGTTTATCAATCTGTGATGATCTTCCTCAGTGAAAAAGAAATGCTGCTAAAGTGTCACCATACTTCACCCTTTAAATTAAGGTTAAAATCCTGTTTGCATAGAATTGTCCATGACTTCCATTTAAACCGTTAACATTATTAAAGTTTGTACTAATGTCTTTATGTACCTGCCTCTGCCCCTGCAAAATTATTTTATATTTTCTCTTCTTATGTTTAGTCAATATAAATCAATATATTTGCGATAGCTGACTATACAATATAAATATAAAATATGTTCGATGAAAGGTTCAATGAGGGGGGATGTACGTAGAGGCCTCTTAAGTTCTCACGGCCAAACAAAGCAAATTTGCATGAAGGGATCACCTATTTGAAAGATAAATGTTTTAAATAGGGTTGGGGGGACAATTTTAATTTGATGTTTTTCTCTGATTCTTATTTCGAACAGGTAAAAAAAAACAACCAATCAAGAAATATTGTAATCGATCTAAAATCAATCTGATAAATAACTTTTTAGCCATATTGCCCTGCCTTAGTTTATGTCTTCGTATTTGTATTGTCATATTGCTGAAATGTGCCATACCAACAAATTTGCTCAGCCAAAAATAAACGTACTTTAGGCTTAGACAACTTTTATTTTCATTTTGTATACACAAAACAAAATTTCGATTACTACAACTTTCAGAACATTTCCATTCTATAAAGTACAGCAGTGATAAAATGTAAACAAATCAAATGTAAACATTTGGCTTCTTTGCCGTGGTCAGACCCAATATATCTAGAATTTACAAGATTGGGATAATACCTGCAAAGCTTTTCCTTCTTTTATACTGTCACAATACGTGCAAACTGAGCTTACAAAAAGACATTTTGTCAAAGGAGTGAATTCTGGTCGGAATCAGATGGATTTAGAAAATAATGCTTACAATAAAATTCATCAACATGTGAAAATATGTCTTCTAAATCGGTAAATCAAGCATTATTATTTGCTTTCGGTGGACAGTGTAGCAGCTAGAGAAACATATTTTGACAGCTAACAGTGTGAACAATGTCCTCTGTGTGCGAACATGTGAACTGACTTGGTTTACAAACAACAAGCCTTCCTCTGAGATCAGTATCATACTGTATATTGCCACCGTTTTATTGCTGGCACCATATGACTGATCTGCTTCTTGTATTTATTGGAGTGTTCTGATGCAGTGCCATATATTGCTCCCCGCTGACAACAGCGCTTTATAGTGTGGAATTCAATTGAGTTAACCATGGCCTCACTTCATTTTTAGTGTGACCAGAGGATGCATCTGGATTTTGCCTCTCTGAAGTCATAGTGAATTAAGGGAGGCTTCTATCTTCCCTTGTTTGCAACCATGTAGAGTCTTTGTCAAACCACAAAGGACAAATCCAATCAAATTTGGTAGAAGAGGTTAAAGAGCTGACCAGGCTGCCCGCCTTCTGTGGGTTTGTTACTCTTCAGAATTGCCCTCATAAATCTTCCCAGTAAAGTAACAGAGTGCACAAAGCACAAGGGTATTTTAAAGGTTGTCAGAGATGAGATATAAAGTAACTTTAACACCAGTCAGTGAGCCATTGTAAACATAGTACTGCTCAGAGAGGCCCACTCAAAGTCAACGCAGATGCAGAGGTGTTCTGTCAACATATTTCGTTGTCTCTCTTTTTTCTTTTTTTTTTTTCTTTTTTTACATTATGCGGGCTGTGATTAATAGGTTTTCAAATTTCAGTCATGTGTTCTTTTGCTAAACCCCATGAGATATGAAAATAAATGATGGAGATAGGGAAACACTTCTTAGTTTAAAAGCTTGAAGGGGTGCCTTTTAGCCAACTAAATGTATTTAAAAAATTAAAACATTTAAAAATGAAATCCTGTCATCATTCTTGGACCATATCATAATTTATTCCCAGCATCTGTTTTTTTATGATTATTGCTAGCTGTTAATGAGAACTCAGAATTAATTTTGTCATTGAGTTTTTTAGTTTGTTTTCTGTTTCCTTTAGTTTGTCTTTGTTTTTTTCTTTTCTTTTCTTTTTGTTTTTTTTCTTAGCCCAGGTAAAATGTTTTTGAACTGTCCAGGCTATTCCTTCCGGTCAGTCTTATTTGAATCTTATATGATATAAAGCACTTTGTGAGCAGCTAGTGTAGGCCTACCCTCTCTAGCTCATAAATAGCCAAATTGTAACATTTGTGTGTGTTTAAATTGCTTACATTGATTGCTTTTAATTACACATTATTGCTGAACAGAATTATTTTTTGTTTAATTACTGTAAGTAAAAATCATCAGAATTAAAACATATACTTAAACCAAACCAATCTATTTGTAATGAATCTTTATACCATGGGTTTTCTTTTTTAAATTTTTTATTTAATTTAATTACAGAAATACTTTTTGGAAAAAAATATATTTATAACGCTAAACCTGAATTAGAATGTTATTGAGATTTTAGTCCTTAGGCCTTTACCAATTTTTGTTACAATTATCTATCCATCCATCCATCCATCCATGTAGTTTTGCAAAAACATAAGAAAATATTTGTATAGGAATAGTTTTTTTGGCGGGGGGGGGGGGGGGGGGGGGTTGCTCTTAATTTTTAGCCTATAGCTTGCTAAGTTGCCCTGCTGGTTTTTATTTTCCATTTACCAACTGACAGCACCTTAATGAGAAGCAGTGACACTGCCAAAAGCATTTCCAAGCTAATTAACGAAAATGCAAGCAGTCATGTTCCTCCATTTGTTTAACTATTTTACAGAATGTTTCTCTCTCTCTTGTTGTGTTGCATACAGGATCGGAACTGATGCCCAAAGCTCTGTCAACCAGAATAATAGGTGGAATCTGGTGGTTCTTTACACTCATTATTATATCTTCCTATACTGCTAATTTAGCAGCTTTTTTAACTGTGGAGAGGATGGACTCGTCAGTGGATTCAGCAGACGACATGGCCAAGCAGACCAAGATTGAGTATGGTGTCGTCAAAGATGGAGCAACAATGGCTTTCTTTAAGGTAGATAAGCAATGTGTAGAAAACAGTCATTTTAGGTTCTGAAAAAATTATTAGAATTCACAAAATTTTGAAATTTTTTGTTTTTATGAGTGCACAGTCCAAACGTCAGCAGATAAGTGTGTGTATTTGATATGCAAATTTGAAAAGACTGCAGAAACAATAACAGTTAAAACAGATTGTAGAGCAAACTAAACATAAAAACTTATTGTATCTACATAATGCTTCTTTTTCTATGTCTGCTTCTGTAGATGGGCGCTCACACTGAGCCTGGTTCTCCTGGAGGTTTCTTCCTGTTAAAAGGGAGTTTTTCCCTCTCCTCTGTCGCTACAAATATGCTTGGTCTTAGGGATTGCTTTTGAGTCAATTAGTCGATGCAATCAGCTGGTTTTCCTTAGATAGAAAACTTTTTAACCAATTTGACTGTATGATCTGGTTCAATTGTCTCTGTAAAATACCTTGAGATGACATGTGTTATAAATAGGTACTATATAAATTAAATTAATTGAATACAATACATTTATAATGCTATAAACATGCTCATGTTTGCTCTTAGATCACAATATATTAAAATTGTAGAACATGAAGACAGCTCCCGACATGTGAATAGATGGGTTGAAAAACGTCTGGGGATTATTCATACCCTTTAAGAATTTTTAGCAATGAACAAAATAAACAGGTGGTTAATTATAAGTGGCTCAAGGGCCCTCTGCAAAGGAAAGTCTTACTGATGCAAATTCAATGAGGCAAAGAAAGCCTGATGAATGTTGGTGAAACCAGGATGTGGAGCACACAAGATTTTGCAGGTGTTGTTGGCTGATAGGCTGTCCTCAGTACAGATTAGAAAAAAAGGTTTTAGACTCAGTTAAAAAACTTAGACAAAAAAAACTCCTAGCACTTAGATAAACTGTAACAGAAATATTTGTATTCTGAAAAGGTTTATTTTAAATAAAACAGAAAAAAAAAAGTAGTTAGTACTGATCATAAAGAATGTAAATCTTCCGGTAAGAATTTTGTCTATTACCTTTGAAATTTAGTTTTTTTATAACTTTGCTTTTTCTGATTTTGGTTTATTGAAATTGATTTAAAAAACTGTAAAATAGGATGTTCAAAGAATAGTATTATCTTTTATCTCGTATGTTTATGAGCGATAAGCAAAATTGTCACTGCTAGTATTTCCAAAGTCTCATGTGTTTGAATTTCAGTCTTAATTTAGATCCTTACATTGTTTTGATCCACCAGTTCATAAATGGTTTTAGTCCTGTTTGATGAAAAAGTTCAAAAGCAGAAATTTTGTTTTACTGTAGCCTTCCTGTTACCAGCGGTGGGTCTTGCTCTCTTATGATATAAGACTGCTTTTTTAATTGCTTTTAACATCTATAGCATATTTTATTTTATTTTTATTTCAGACATTTAGTGTACCTGACATTAAAAGAAGACAAATTTCAGTCTTTTTTTCACTCACTTGACTTACTTAAAAACCTGCAAACCGAAGAATTTTGTTGTATTGGGCCGGCCCCAGGTCGGGCCTTTTCAAAATGAAAATCAAATCTGGTCAGCAGCCAATTTCTTGCCGCGTATCTAATCTTACCCACTTAAAAGGGTTATAAGATGATTAATTCTCTAATTATTTCAAAGAAAAAAAAAAATATCATGCACAAAGTAAGCAAAGAGTTATACTCCTGAAACTGAAATACATGTATCTTTTTAGGTAAACATAAGTAGAGCTAATCACTAAGTTGGCATGTTTATTTACAGACATTTTAACATTGTTGTTGTAAAGAATATTATTTCCAGAACATTTGCAAACAAATTAACATTATTTCCCTTCTACCAATTTTACATACTTAAATATACACAAAAAATCGGCACATTATTTAAAAGTGGAAGTTAAAGTTTATTAAAGAGATAACAAGCTGTTTTTGCCTACTTAAAATATGTGTTCCAAGATAGCCAGGACTGGGCTGCTGCTGAATTTAACATAGGGAGCAGAGTTCTTTTAATAGCATTTCGCACAATTTGAAATGGCTTATAGTTATTAGACAGTAATTATCTTGGATTAGACATGGCATAAATGTGACCTCACAGAAAATTGCATGAAATACCTCATAGACTGATGCAAGACTAATGGAACGCCATTCTATTATTGCTGCTTCAGTAACACTTATGAGAATAGATGTGTGCAAAGCTTCAATTCATCGTCCTTTAATCCCGTGTAATGGAGATCTGAAGGAGTTATCATTTAAATCTATTTGGTTTTTAAATAAATATAACACCAAGAGCTGTGAGTAATTACATATACAATCCCTATAGTCACTGGCATTATTTTACTCCTCAAAAAATCTCAATAGGTGTATTATTGGCTTCTAACATACAAGCCATTTCATGGTTTGCTGTTTTTCCACCTAAAGCGCATGTGGCTGTTAGACTAAAAAAGTTGCTTTGTTAAGTTCAACATTTCTATGGTAATTAGAATATTGTGTGTTTCTCTAATAACTTATTTTTTTGCCTCAAGCTTTAAATTTTTATTTTTTTTTATTAAATCAATTTCAGATATTCTTTTTTGTTACATCTTTTCTTTTTTTTTTTATCCCTCATAGAAATCAAAGGTTTCGACTTTTGAGAAGATGTGGGCCTTCATGAGCAGCAGGCCAAGAACATCCCTGGTGAAATCTGTTGAAGATGGAGTTCAGAGGGTGCTGAAGTCTGACTATGCGCTCATTACAGAGTCCACCACCATTGATTATATCACTAGGAGAAACTGTAACCTGACACAAGTGGGAGGGATTATTGACAGCAAAGGCTATGGCATTGGCACTCCCATCGGTAAGACATATGAACAGCCTCAAAACTACATTCCAGAGCTCCAGTCTTATAAAAAATTAAAGCCCTTTTCATAAGTTATGCTGGTCTTTGTTTCCCTGAAAGATGAGAGTAAGGAATTTCTTTCAGATTCACCAGCAATATAATATTAAAAAGCAGCTACTAGTCAGACACTGTGCCACAATGTGTTTATGAACCTTATTATCACATAGTCCAGCTGGCAATCCATCCAAAGTTAAATGGGCCTTATGTTACTTGCAGGCTCTCCATACAGGGACAAAATCAGCATAGCAATCCTCAGCATCCAGGAGGATGGTCTTCTCCACATTCTGAAGGAGAAGTGGTGGAGTGGAAACAGCTGCTTGGATGAGGAGCGTCGTAAGACAGGCCCCATGGGGATCCAGAACCTGGGTGGTATATTCATTGTATTGGCATGTGGCCTGGTGCTATCTGTCTTTGTGGCGATTGCTGAATTTATCTACAAGCTGAGGAAGACTGCTGAACGCGAACAGGTATATATCTTCATAGATCATGAATCAATTTTGATTCTTACTGTGTGGCTTGCAACGCTGGTCAAAAACTGATAATACAATGCTGGATTTTAATTATTTAATTAAATATTAATGGCTTAATTTATTTTATTAATTGTGTTGAAAATTTTTATGTACACTTAATACAGTGGCTTTTGAATCTTTACAACCCTTAAACCTAAGAGTATGAATGAAAGTTACCAGTCTTAGAGAATAAATGAAAGCAATTTATTTCAAACAAACAAAATATTATTTATATAAAATGTATAGAATACATAAATTGTAACACATATATCATATAATGAAAAAAAATAGATGTAAGCTATAAACATTAGACTTAGATAACTTTTATTGTCATCTTGATTGTCCACTTTAATGTCCAGTGAGCGGACGTTAGAAAGCAGGATGGTCTGTGGGTATTCCTTCTTAGCTTCGCTGTTAACCCGCCTCTGAAGCCCCACTTACACCGTCACGCACATCGTTTCATTCAGCTTCTCCTGGCGTGACCTGGTTATTTCGCTAGCTGCTTTGTTTACATTCATCCAAAGAACTCCGCAGCTTTTTAAACAGTCAAGAGTGGCTGTATTTAAGAGTCCCGAAACTACATTTTGTGACCGAAGCTCCAGCAGGCGCTGGCGGTCATAGAAGCAGGATCGATGTCTAATTGTTGCGTTCTAGGTGGCGTATTTTGTACTTATATTTGTTTGGAGCTGTATCAACCCGCTGCCTACAGGCACAGCCATCTTGTAAGAAGAGGTTAGATTAAGTTTAAAACACCTGTTTTTGACTCCCACTCCTTTATACTCTAATTTTCTTTTATCAAGTATATTACATTTATTTTACAATGCTATGGCACTATCCTTACACATGCATTGATATAGATATATATGCATGCATATGCAATTACACACATACAGTCAACTTTACAATTTAAAACAGAACTTTGACTTTTGAATGCTATGTCGACATAATACATCACTGAATTGACACCACACCTGTAGTCAACTAGTAGTGGCAGCATCATGGTCAGGGTTTTTTTTTTTTAATGCTACTGTTGCTTTGTCCAAGTAGAATAAATAATAAACAGTCCTTAAAATGACTGTGTCTGACCTAAATCCATCATGGGTTCTCTAGAATGCAAAAATTTGTGAGGGAGTTTTATTTTAAAACATCACAGTAAATCTAAGCTTATGCCCAAGTGAATCAATTAATGACTAAAGTTTTTTAATTGTACGGTTGGTTTCAATGAGCTAATAGATCTCTAGAAATAAATAAAATAGGACATTTTCCCCATAGTCAAACAAAATTTTCAAAGTTAAATGGTTGTTTTATTTGGGAAACTCTTTTTCACTGCATAGCGCTGACTTCAAAAAGAGTAGAACAATACAAACAATTGAAAAAAATAAAGTCTTCATTTTTTTCCCATTACTATCAGACTAAACATGAGGGATCCTGGGTGACCCCCACCAGGGGAGACTCATAAACTAAGGCTCTTAATCAAAATATTAGTTTAAGACATCATTTGCATTTACTTTACATTTTCTCCCCAAAACATAATTGCTTTTTACTCTTTTTTTTGATTGAATTGTTTGTTTCATATTTAAAGTGAACTTTTTCAACCATTTATCCTGCTTTAACATTTTGTTTAACAAAAAAGTGGAAATTTTAAATTGTTGTAGATGTGTTAGAAATCCACTTTACACTATATCTTTTTCAAGTTTAAGAAAGGTTAAATTGCAAAAATAAGTTGATTTTAAACATTTTTTTTGTGGAGATGCAACTGAACTTTAGTGCAAAATCCAGCGAATCATATCTCTTGTGTTTCTTCTACATACCCTTAAAGCTGTGCTCTAATTATAGGTTTTGGTTCAAGAATACATAAATTGATCTGCATGCTTTTATTGACTAATCCCTTAGAGTACTCGGTCATAACACTACAATATTTACTAATTTCCACCGGCATCACTACAAATAAGAACATAGAGTATTAATCCATTATTTGAGTTTGGAGATCCCTAAATAGGATCATCCCTTTAATGATGTATGTCACAATGTTTGGTCAAGTGGTGTAAATCACTGCATGCATTTTCCTGTATTCTACTTCTTTTGTATATCTGACACAGCGTTATTAATGAGTTATGTGCATACTAGATCTAGGAACAGTGTTGCAGTGTACCATTAATGACAGCCTGACACATTAGAAACACAGCTACTAAGAATAAATAAGTACTCTACATCCATTTGCTACTATTGTGAATGTTGAAACCCTCTGCTGTCTGAACAATTAAAGGCTAAGGTATTTACCCCCGTCCCTTTCCCCCTCTGCTCCGCGTGCCCCTTCCCGGATCCTCCCTTTTTGCCCAGAGGTCTTTGTGCAGCGCCATGGTGGACGAGATCAGACTGTCGTTCACCTGCGAGAGACGAGTGAAACAAAAGCACCAGCCCCCAGTCATGGTGAAGACGGATGCAGTGATCAACATGCACACCTACAACGACCGGCGACTCCCAGGAAAGGACAACATGAGCTGCAGCACTGGGATGACTCCTGTATTCCCATGACAATGTGTTCCCCGCAGGGCAAGAACCTCGTTAGCAACATTTCAGGGGCAGTGTCGGAGCCCAGAGACAATGGCATAGATGGGATCAACAGATATATCATAAACCACAGTGACATGGGAACACTAACAAAACATGGACAACTCAAATTGGCAGCATCAGCCACACAGGTATGACAGAAACCACTGTAATCAAGATAAAAAAAAATACTTTGAAAATTTGTGAAAGGAGGAAAAAACAACTTGTTAAAAGAAACGGTGCACCCAAAAATCGATCAGCTCAAGTCTGATGTTTACATATGTACCACAAGAAAAACACAATATCTAGTGGACCATGAGTCACTTAAAAGATTAAAATATAATGTGAAAACATGACATGATATATAAAGGATTTTCTGATTATGGCAATAAATGACTTTGATACAGTTCTAGAAAGACAAGGGAGTTTTGTTATAAATTATGGTTTCATGTAAAATTCTTAAACTGATCCTTTTGTTTCCACAAACCTGACTTACCTTTGCAGCAGAAGGTTTTACCTCAAATATGTACAGGTTCAGCTTGGTGTCTGTGTCATTTCATGTTGGCACCCCTGTGACTGGTAAAGCCTACAGCAGGATGTGAAGTAGTATATTTACATCGGATGTAGCTGTGATGTGTACCTAACGATATCAACAAAAGCAACCAGAATCACAAAGTGGATTGTGGACACATCAATTGTATAGTAAAAACAAGACTCTTACATGGACTGTGTTACAGAATTTTCAAAATGTTTTGTTTTTTATTTTCACAAAAGGTTAATTTTATTTAAAATTACTTTGTACATATATGTTTGTTATCAGACAACATGTTGATTGCCTAAGGTCTGGTCATTCAACAAAATTATATTGAGAACAGTCAGAGCCAGAGCTAACAAGTAAACAAGTGTTCAATAAATGGTGAATTTGAGGGGCTAAAATGGGACTTTAAAGCATCCATTCATGAGTTAATTTCCAGTAATGGACATATAAATCTAACTATATCTGCATCTGTTATGACCACAGTAGACATGTTGTACCAATGATATGATAAAATGATCATGGATAAAACATACTGCAGAATCATGCTATTTAAACAAAAATATGAAATTAAATCGGATAGCATCATCCAACTGATTAGATTAATAAAATAATAACAAATCATTAATAATACATTTTATTGATCATAAAAATATAAAATGATCTACAATATATATTTACTGTTACCTTGATTTTGGTGTGTAGACTAAGGCAAAGCTGGTATGATCACCTTTAAAATCGAGAGTAATTTTTTAATGAACTCTTATATACACTAGTAATGCATAGCATTGTGGCCATTGACAGATGAAGGGGAAAAAAATAAAAAAACAGATTAAACCACTTTAAGATGATGGGTTATAGTTGAGGGAACTGAATATTACATTGTTAGAGTCGTTGCTGTACAAGCAGTAGAATGGGGAAGACAACTTAAAAAAACCAGTTTGCATAATAAGAGACAGATTTTGTGGACTATACCTCTAGACTAGAATATTCACAAAACTGGAGCTTTTGGTCCTGGTCTGTTGAAGTCTATACACATTGTTTAAAGAAGTAGAAGTTATAAGCTAAGACCACTATTGGTTAAAGAGGTTAATGCTTGAACTGAATGAAAGGTTTCAGACTACAGAATGCATAAGATAGGATTGAGTTAGTAGCTGCGCAGCTACTGTTGGGTTGGAGTTTGAATGCTTACTTTTGTCCCGTTCCTCATATTTGGATCACAGAACAGTGAGGGAAGGCCTGATAATTCATTTTGTTTTTTACATCATTTAGATGGCACTTTGCTTGTACCTCTCCTTACTCTGAAAGACTCGGCACTAGTAAGTGTGTGGATGTGTGACAGAAGTAAGGTAAGCCAACAGAGGCCATGTTTTGCCTTAGGCAATGTCCTGGGAGGAAATATTTTGTTATATTATATTTTGAAATATTATATTTTGACATCTATGTGGTTGATGCTTTGGCAAAATGTATACATTTAAGGTCCAATATCATTTTTTTTAAGCCATTAAAAGTCACATCTAGCTAAATATAAATTAAAATCCTTAGATTGTATCCTTCTAACAACATAAGGTGAAGCCACAGGGTTTGTTGATAGAAATATGTTATGAAATAAAGTTTTTTTTCCAACCCCAAAGAGTAACACTTGCCTTTAAAGCAACGGCGTCTGTGACTTCTCACTGCGAAAAAGAACTGATTTTCCATGACTCAGACATTAGCTAAAAAAATAGATGTTGCTGCCCTGTAAATGTTCAGACAAGTCGCCGGTAGAGCAACTTGTCCGAACTTTTAGCCAGAATCATCGCACTATGCCTCACATCATCCCCTTTCTGATTGGAGAAAGCTGTTTAGGGAGCCAACTCAGTGCGGTTAAGACATTTGCTTCCTGGAGGGAGCCTTCATTCGTAGATATTTTCCAGCTGCTTGTTTTCACATGTAGGGGAGGGGCTGCTGCTCAGGTAGCAGAACTAACAGGTGTATTTTTTTCAACTTTCTTTAACACCTTTATCCTGAAAAATCTGGGCAAAAACTGAAATAAATGAAGCAATATCTGTGAAATTTCGGTCTGTTCTTGAACAGCATTTTCTTCTTGAAAAAAAAGGGTTTGGAGCAGACATGGTTTCTTTTATTTGACTGGCTGTTGCAATGGGTACAATTATCTATGAGGGTTGGATAGGAGTGAGTTGATCTATTTGTATCCAAGTGAGCCACAGCTTCAGTGTCCTCCATGAGACACTGCTTCATTTTCTACCAAACTAAGCAAAGAAATTTTTTTGTTGACTTGATTTCTAGTATTATTACTGTACCTCAGTTCTCAGATGGTATCTCAGTTTTAAATATTTCTAAATAGCATATTAACATATGCCATCTAGCAAAAACTAACCTCCCAAAATGTTCTATAGCGTGATGTCTCTTTAAGCAAAACTTCAGTATACATTCCCCCTGCATGACATGCAACCATTTTGCTTATGTTCATGCAGTCATGACAGAATCTCCCCTGAGTTACTTGAGGGCAAAGAAATCTGATTTGGGCCAACTTGTTTTTGCAGTGTGAACATAGCTAGTTATGCTAATGGTGAGATAATATGAGGATAGCTTTAAGCTGCCTGTAAACAACATAGCTATTTTCACCCTGAAGGTCTTAATGCTCAATCCTAATTTTTTTGTCAGATTCTATTTTGTTTTTTGTTGCTGATCACATGACCTTCTCAAATGTGTCCCTGATTAGACCTGCATGTGCAGAAAACCAATAACAAGATGTGTCAGAGGTCAGTGTCTATGGATGGATTTAAAACTGCTAAGTGAAAGTAGCCCAATGATGCAGCAGAATAATGTGGAAAAAGAAATACAGGAGAAAGAGAGCTAAACTATTATTTACGGCTTTTTGAAAGCGCACTGACATCTCGAAAGAGAAATTTCAGGAGGTAGCATTGTAGTCTACTGACCTGTTATGGTATGACCTGTTTAAGCTTCTTTTAGATTGTTGTATCCGCCAAAATACTCATTAATTACAAAATTATACTGTCCCTCCATTGAACACCTCCTTCTATGCTGTCCTCCATGTTTTTCCTTTCCATTGTAGGCTGATTATTCTTGTTCTCCTATCAGTACAGAATGACTTCATCGTCATACTTATTCTGATCGCTTGGTTTGGCTGTTTAGATCACAGACACATTTCATAAGATCCAACCTGTATCTGTATTGTATTTAAAACCACATACAAATGTGGCCCAAATTGTATTTGAAAAAGTTAGATTCCATGTGACATAGCCTGTTTGCAGAGCCATGAAAGAATCTCTCCTCACTTCATTCACTATGTTATCAATCTTTGAGAAGTAACTAAATAGATTACTCCATTACTGAAAACACATTACTCTATTACTAGCGGCATTATTATGAAACACCTTTACTTCCAACACTAGTTGCAACCCTGCCTTGATCCCTCCCAAAGCTCTTGCCTCATACAGTATGTGCAAAGCGTAATTTAAAAGGATAAATACAAGATCAAACAACATCATCTTTTGGAAAAACATGCTGTATGAAGTTAATAACAATATAATGCTATTATGCTACTCTGCTCTTTGGGCTAAGTTGGTAGTCGCATCTCTGTGTACTTGTAAGTATCAGACTGGAGAACAGCATGGAGATTTTGTCATCAAAATTAATTGCTTATTAATTCATGAAGTCAACACCTGCTTCTAAAGGATTGTCTGATGATCACCTTTGGTTTTGCTTCTGTTCTGGTTTACTTGTATCCTCAAAACTTTATGCCGAGAAGCAGCCAAATTCTAACAATAACACAGAGTTACTTGGATCCAGCAACACCTGAGCTCCATTCAATGTGTCCAATCCACTATTCCTACTGGTGCAATATCCTTTTGTGTTTTCACCAGATGTTGGTAAGAATCCATTCAATCCACTCATACAAAAAGTCAAACCATAGATATCCAGAAATGTAGTTATGTGTAATAAAGTGAAATGGCACAGGTAAAAGTATGGAACACACACTGAAATTTAGTTAATACTTTGAAGAAAACTTTTGTTGACAATGACAGCTTCTAGACGATTCCTGTATGGAGAAATTAGTTGCATGCAGCCCTCATATGTGATTTTGACCCATTCTTCCACATAAACAGTCTTCAACTCTTGAATATTTCATGGGCCTTTTCTGTGAACGCTGATCTTTAGCTCATTCAATAGATTTTCTATTGGATTTCCTGGCTTTCCATGCCTTTTACAACCTCCATTTCTTCATGTGTTTAACACTTTTTCCTTGTGCTGTTCCACATTAATACACATAACCTATTTTCTGGACATCTAAGTTTGATTTCTTTCTATGTGTGGATTGCATGGACCTCTAGAATTATACTTGAGAAAAATGGTCTCTTATTCTAAACTTATTTTAACTGCTGTAGCTATATATTTTGAATCTGTCAAAAATACTAATATATTATATATTTCTCAGTAAAACTAAAACTTTTATTCTCACCACTATATACACTCTATTGCTGTATTATTTTTTGAAAAATCAAAAATTTGATGGAAAACCTCTAGGTAAGACCTTAAAATACTGCATGCACAGCGTACTTTTGTGGTTCTTGCTGGTACTGAACAAGAAAAGCACCTTTGCTGCACAAATTATATCCACTTGAAAGAGCTTACATTCATATATAAGCTCATGGATATGACAAGCAACGGACAACAGCTGGTTTAACATTTTGCAATCGGAACAAGGAAAATTGCATCTGAATTTTATTAATTTTTTCGTATGGAAATGGGGTATTCTTTCCCCTCAAAATTGACACAGCCAAGTTAGTGTTATCATCAAAAATTACCAAGCTAGAATATATTCATGATTATGACAACGTAGAACCCATAGACTTCATAGAAGGAACAGGAACTTATCTTCCACAAAATACCCTCACTTGGACCTAGACCTAAGCAAACTTTATTTTTATTTTGTGCACACAGGGTGTATACAAAAGAAAATTTTGCTCATTACAGCTCTCGAGAAATTTCTATTTCTTAAAGTGCAACAGTAATCAAATGTAAACATGGTCTCTCATACCCCCTTTCCTGTCAGCCTACTGTTGAAAAAAACAAGCAACTAGTGCCATAAAAACACAAAAAAAGAGAGAAAATTTAAACATGGTGATCAAATGTAAACATAAGACTGTGATATGATTTACAGTTTTTCCAACATTCAGTGCTTTTTTTGTTTCCTTTCGTTTTATTATCTCTCGTCTAATGGTAGAGGCTCGGGTCACGCAGTGCTGGGATGAAATGTCTTTTATGAAGGGAAGAGGAGTCCCGATGATCTTCTCAGCTGTTCTCACTACTCTCCTCACCTTCTTCCAGTCTGAGGTGTTGCGTCCTTCACACCACACCGTGAGACAGCTGGTCAGAACGCTTTCTATTGTGCTTCTGTAGAAGGTCGTGACGATGGGTGGAAGCAGTAGGGCTCTCCTCATCCTCCTCAGGAAGTACATACACTTTTGTGACCTTTTGACCAGTGATGTGGTGTTTACAGTCCAGTTGAGACTGTTTGTGATGTGCACACCTATGAATTTGGTGCTGCTGACCACCTCTACAGCTGAGCTGTTGATGAGCAGTTGAGCGTGGTTGGGCTAATTGTTCCTGAAGTCAACGATGATCTCCTTCATTTTCTCCACATTCAGGATCAGGTTGTTATCTCTGCACCAGGGCACCAGCTGTTCCATCTCCTCTGTAGTCCTGGCCGTTGTCATCTCTGCAAACTTTATGATGTGATTTGTGGTGAGCCTGGGGATGCAGTCATGTGTCATCAGGGTGAAAAGCAGGGGACTCTTGACGCAGCCCTGTGGGGAGCCTGTGCTTAGGGTGATGACATTGGAGGTGTTCTGTCTGACCCGAACTGACTGAGGTCTCTGTGTAAGGAAGTCTAGCAGCCAGTTGCACTGGGATGTATCGAAGCCCAACTGTTCTAGTTTTCCTATCAGATGCTGTGGGATGATGGTTTTGAAAGCTGAACTGAAGTCCCGGAACAGCATCCACACATGGGTGTTCTTCTCCTCCACAGGAGAGGATGGCGTCCTCAGTGGAGCAGTTCCATTAGTAGGCGAACTGGAATGGCTAGAATGTTGTCGGCAGACTGTAGACGATGTGTTCTTTAACCAGCCTTTCCAAGCACTTCATCATGATGGTAGTCAGTGCCAGTAGTCATTGAGTGAGGTGACCTGAGGCTTCTTTGGGACTGGGATGATGGTGGCAGACTTGGATCATGCTGGAATTATGGATTGATCGAAAGAGGTGTTGAAAATGTTTGTGAGTACACCAGCCAACTGATCTGCACACTCATTGTACACCCGTCCAGGTATGTTATCGGGGCCAGGGGCCTTTCTTGGGTTGACTCACCTCAGAGTTTTCCTCACTTCAGCTATGTCCAGATTGAGTACCTCCTCCCCCTGGTGTGGAACAGCTTTCACTAATACAGTGCTGTTTAGTGCCTCAAACCTTCCAAAGAAGTTGTTCAGTTAATTTAGAAAGTCAACGTTTGCTGCATCAACCGGGGGTGAGGGTGTGTTGTAGTCAGTAAACACCCATATGCCTTGCCACATCCTCCTGGTGTTGCTGGCACGGGGAAAAAATCCTGGATTTTCTTGCTGTGGTTCTGCTTCGCTGATCTGATGGCACGGTTGAAGTTAGCATGAGCTGTCCTCAGTGCCTCTTTATCACCAGACTTGAAAGCTGAGTTCCATGCTTTTGGCAATTCTGAACCTCCCCTTTCATCCATGGTCATTGGTTTGCTCAGGTGGTGATGTTCTTTGTGATGCTGATGTCCTCAATGCCTTTATTGATGTAGGCTGACAAAGTCATGGCATACTCATCTATGTTTAATATGTTGTCATAAGTTGCTGCAGTCTTGAAGATATTCCAGTTGGCGCATTCAAAACAGTCATGGAGTTTCTCCATGGCATCCCTAGACCACACTCGGACCTCTTCAACTGTCGGTTAGTCCTGATCTGATGAACCGAGGTGGGGACGAGGAGCTGCTCTTCATGCATTTTTGATGTTAGAGTAAACCAGGTCTAAAGTGTTTTCACCCAGAGTTGTAAACTCCACATTTTGGTAAAAATAAGGGAGAACAGTTTTCAAGTTAGCCTGGTTAAACTCCCCAGCAATGATGAAAATGCCCTCTGTATGTGCAGCTTGAAGCTCAGAGAGCCTGGTATAGAGTTTTTCCATGTCCTTTTTTTGTATTAGCGCTGGGAGGCACATAAACAGCAGTAATGCTAAGCACACTAAACTCTCCGGGCAGATAGAACGGTCTGCAGTTAACAGCCAGAAACTCGATGTCTGGAGAGCAGAAGCTTGCGACCGATCTAACATTTTTACACCAGCTATTGTGGATGTGAACACAGAGCATGCACCTCGAGTTTTACCTCAGAGTTCTTTGTTTCTATCAGTGCGGTATAGCGTTGTCCGGTATTGCTGGATATAGCCAAGATTCAGTCAGAATGATGGCACAGCAGTTACTTGTCTCCTTTTTTAAGGCAGTTCGAGTCAGAGATTATCCATTTTGTTATCCAATGAGCGGATGTTGGAGAGAAGGATTGAAGGTAGCGGTGGTCTGTGGGGATTCCTCCTTAACTTCACTGTTAGCCCGGTTCTGCAGCCTTGCTTCCTCCGCCTCGCGCATTTCTTCCTCCTGCCTGGCCTGGTAAGTGAGCCTGCTGTTGCCTTGTCAACATCCGTGCAGAGCACTCTGCAGGTTTTTAAATGGTCCAGTGGTTGTATTTAAAATATTTTGTGACAGTAGCTCCAGCAGGCATGGTTAGGCATTGTACAGTTTTGAACGGCATATTTTGTGGAAATGCCAAGAGCCGTTCCTGGCTGCTTCCTCGAGGCACCACCATCATTAGTTGTTGGTACCAGAAAGAAAATTAACTATTGATCATAGAAACAATGTTTGTTTGTTTTTTTCCTGTTTAACCCGAAAACAATGTTGGAATGAGTTAGCTCATCCTAATTTGAAGAGTAGAAAAAACAGCATAACAGGATAACTCACTCATACAGTCATGTAAAAAATTATTAGACCACATTTCTCAATGGTTGCACAATCAAGTACAAGCTCACATGTGTATCACTGCTTTTGATGATACAATTTATCCATTCATCAATGTTCTCCCCCTTAGTCCTGTCAGGGTTGTGGTGGGGCCAGTGCGTAATTCTGGCAGTCTATGGGCAAGAGGCAAGGACCATCCTGGACAGGTCACAAGGCAACACAGAGACACACAAAGACACACAACCATGCAAACTCACACTCACACCTAAGGACAATTTAGAGAAGCCGATTGAACCAACAGTCGTGTTTTTGAACTGTGGGAGGAAGCCAGAGTATCCGAAGAGAACCCACGCATTCATGGGGCGAACATGCATCTTCATGCAGAAAGACCCCAGGCCAGGAATCTTACCCAGAACCTTCTTGCTACAAGGCAACAGTGCTTGACCATTGAATAACATAGTTATTGATTTAACTAAATCGATTATTTTGGTCATAAAGATAAGATAAAAACAAAGCTAGATTTATTTTTCTCTTTATTAAACTCATATAAGGTGTATCTTTTATTAAATGTTTTCTACCTTAATTAAAATGAAAAAGAAAGTGAAGATGAATAAGGAGGTCTATTTTTTAAATAGTTTGTATCTTGGTTATCCTCCTGCAGACAGTAAGTGTGTGATTATGGAATAAAACCACAAAAAACTAATGTACCTTACTGTAAACCACATAAATCAGAAATAAAACTCATTAAGTTATTAGCTTGCAAATAAACTTTATTACAGCATATTCTGCTATCTTCCTGAAGTTTGTACCCACAATCAACACTACATCAAAAATGGTGTGAATAGGGTGAGGATCCTAATCTAATGAACAACTCCTGTTTACTAAAACTTTCCATTTTAAGTGTAAAATACAATGCACTATAATTATTGCATTCTGAGTTGCTCTTTGTTTGTGAACACTGAGTTTCTGAATATATCGAAACACACTTTTATTTTTGTCTTTGGGTGAGATTGACAGGATACAAAAAATGAAAAATATATTTTTTCATTACTAAAACACATCAAAAGGCTTCATTTTCATAGGAAAGTCCATACACGCCAAGTTGGAACACACTAAAGACTCTGTGCTAATTAAAGAAGGACATTCAATAGTTTACGTTTCCGTGTTGACTAGCAAGAGTCATCCACAACAAAGACTTGGGGAATCTGTAAGCATCTGTAAGCTGATATTAGACTGAAGCAGAAAGAACATTAAACCTCTGTGAGGTTTATATTGTCAATACACTGAGACAAAAAAAAGAAAATATTTATCTCTGATTCAAGGAAACTAATCTGTAAATGTTATCATTGGTTTGGTAGAGATTAATTTTATTGTTGTTTATCAATCCTCTTCTGCTAAGTAGAGTATGTAGATAAGATTGGCAGAAGATGTATTTTACTAAATTTATACTGTTAAATATTAATTCTGTTCACAGATGTGTTCTAGATGCTATTTATTTCATCAGGCCACTTTATCCCAAATCCACCGCTCCCAAAACCTGCTTATTTCATATAAATGCATTATATAATGATATACTGAATTCTTTTTTTTCTTTTAAATAGCTGATAAAATGTATGTAATGGTCTTTTATGATGGCTAATATATTTCTATATGGTGAATATGAAGAGGAGAGATTGAGCTCCCCTAAAGGTTTAGGGTACATTCCCTCAGAGTAGGTGTATCTTGTGTTTGTGGACCTTTATTCTTCATTACAGTCACAACCTGGTCTGAGGTAACACTGTTGCCAATATGTGGTATACTACTGTATGGTCAAACTGATGAGTACTAAAACATTACTTGCAGGTGATTCAGCAATTTAAGACTCACTGTTTTCTCCAATATGTGACAAAAGCCAAGTATGTTATCACAATTATAATTTGTAGAAATTACCACAGGATTTAACATGGATGGTTGAACCATTTTGGATATTGAATATAAACATCCAATAAAACAAATTATAATGTGAATAATGTCATTTACTGTAAGAAAATGTTAGAGAAACGTATCAGAAAATGTAACCTACATAAACTGTTCTATTACTTGTGTGTAATATGAATTTTTGCTTTTCAATCGTTTTGTTTCATTTTAATTTGCTTTTTTAGCCATTAGCCTGTATTATTTGAGAAAAGGCCCTCCCAAATATATGAAAAATATGTTGGTGCCAACCAGGGTTTTCTTTGTGAATATTCAGACTTTCTATGAATATAGTTTTTGTAAGATTTTGCTAAGAAATATAGAAAAATAATTCAAAAAGTGGGACAGGTGTATTTGTTTTCATTGTAACTGTATCTGTAAAAAGAGCATCTTAACAATACACCGGAGGGTATCAGCAAACTACTATAGGAAATCTCCTGAACTATTTTCTTTTTAACACTGTGAATAATTTAATTGTGCAGTTTGCTGTATGGGTTAAATGAAATTTTAAATAAAAAGTACAACCTAACTATACATGTCTTGATTTTTGTTGCGCTGAAAAGAAAACTTTAAAACAACTTTTAAACAAACTTTTATTCATTCTTCAGTATACTTAAAGTTTTTGTAATAAGTCTAGTGGTATGGTGGCCAGCACAGGAATCCTGTATTATCTTATTATGTATTCAGTCCTCACCACAGTGGGGGCAGCAAATATGTTATTTAATCTAATAACTTTTAGATTGTCATATAATGCCCAACTAGCTGTGTGTTAGAACACAGATGAAACTATAAACTAACAGTAAATCCTTCCCACACATGGAAAAAATGCCCACAATAATTTACTTTCAAGTCAAACATATTTTAGTAAAAAAATCTTGACTTAACTGGTGAAATTCAACTAACTAAGGTACTATGTACAGAGAGAAAAATGAATGAAAATAGTTAAAACCATAATCAACACACATACAAGGGAGCACATTTAGAAATAAATCTTTGGTTATATTTTGGCAATCAAATATAATGAGCAACATAAGGAGGTAAAGAGGAAACCCATAAACATTTTTAATCGTTATTTGAACCCTAAGTGAAATAAAGTTTGGTTTGGCTTTATAAACAACAGCTCAAACATGTCAGCAGGGTACCATACAGTCATTATTAGCTTCTTTGATTCACACAAACACATGTACTTATCAAAAATCACCAAAAACCTATGTTGTTTAGCTTTTAAGGCTTTCCAGTGTTCAGGAAATCTTAGCATTCCAGGCCCGCAGGGAGGTAATTTCCTTTACTCTTAGATAAAACCCTCCATTACCTGGCCTCTCAAAGCGTCCTCTAAACTTAGAAAAAAAACATTGCACAAAGTCGGTTTTCCAGAGTCTGGCTCTGAGATCACCAGACAGTCTTCTTAAAATTTGCACTCAGAAGGTTTTAATTTTTGTGGTCTGCATAGCCGGCCAGTCCTGGGGTCTGTCAGATGTGGCTGGTTCGGGAGCAGCCATGAAAGAGGATGAGCCAGTATGAAGAAGCTCCTTTGTCCCCATAACACAGGGTACGGTGTTGCATCTCTTTGTGGGGGTGTCTTGTGATGCTCTTGTTAGGGGGTTGTTGTAGTAGTTGAGAGGAGAATACAGTAGCAACACTGCATCTTCTTTCATCAATGTTTAAAACTAGACAGCCTGGACATTGATCGTCAATGTTCCAAAAATAATTGTGGCTTGTGGCACCACCAACTGTCACTGTGCTAACTGTGGATTTCTTTTTGTAATTGAAGAAACATTACAAAAGAGTCTTAATAAAATGATAAAAAAACACAATTTCTATGATAGCTTATGCTTAAAAAGACTAAACACAGGTCACAAACTTCAGAGCAGTGGGTGTGCTTTGATCCACAGGCCTAGAAAATTTTTCTACCTTAAATTTCCTATTGGCAAAGTTTTTGAAGACAAGTTTTTGTTCCCCAAACTAAAGGTTTTAGTGGTGAACATCAACCATTCCTGTGGCCTGATTTAGTCACAAGACAACTCCCACATCCTGAAACTGATTGGATGTTAAGCTAAACACACTGCAGCTATACACTTTTTGATCCGAGCACATGACAAAGAGAATGATATTTCGTTTTCTAGTCCAAGCCCAACAGTCGGGCCATGACAGGTCTCACTGGGCTCACAATGGAAGCCCACCAGTTACAGCTCAAACCCCTACACCAGTGGCGGCTGGCCAATAGAGGGCGCCATAGCGTACTCTATTGGCGCCCTGGCCCCACCCACCCAATGAACCTGAATAAGACATACACACATATATATATTCCCCCTGCCTGCCTTACGTGCTTCCACCCGCACCGGAGCATCGGGGCCATCGGGGTCGGGTCAGGTTCGGTCGGGTTTGTCCGTTCCAACAAACCCCTCAAAATCCTGGACACTTTTGAAATTCCTCCCAGACATCGTTTTAGGAATGAAAAGTAGGAAATGCCCATGAAAAAGAGGATGTCTGGTCACACTACGTTATTCCTTTTTTCATCGGTTTGGTGAGGTATTTCCATCCTAGGGCGCAAAAATGTCTACCCATCGATTCTCGTTAAAAGATGTTCATGCCCAGTAAGTCCTCTGCAATACCAATGTATAGTAGAGCTCAGGGCATAGCTACACTGCGACCTTTTTGCGGGTGATTGACAGGTCGAGTCGCGGGAGTGGAGACGCATTAGAGAGAGAGAGAGATGACGCAAGAAATGACCTTTTCCAGGACCTGGTTTAGCTCCAAGGCTTGGCTAACTGCATAAGGTGAGGCTAACGCTTTATGCTGCTTTCCCTGCCTCCTTTTTAAAATGTCAGAATCTGAGCCAGCATGGATAAAGACAGGTAGGTCTGATTTAAAGCACTTTTAGAAAAGGTAAAGAAGAATGAACAACTGGGATTCACATGGAAAATAATATATTATAGTGTACTTTTTCTAGATGTTTCTTCATTTGCATAGTTGCTCTTAAATAAACACATTCTCAGAAAATAAATCGTTTTATGGTCTTGTAACGTTTAAACACTGTTTTTCTACTTCTGTTAAATTTTATTTGGTTAAATTACTAACCTGAATGTCCTTAAAACAGCTGTATTTTACATGCATCTACTTTGAACTATTTGGTATATGTTTCTTTCTTTTTAAAACATATGCATAACCACATATTATTCAGCAATGTCGCCAAATACAAACAGTATTTCTAAAGAAAAACAAAGGACACTGAATTCAGTTAGCAAGAAGAAAAGATAAGAAATAGCTTTAAGGAAATGAAGAAAGAATGGAGTGAAAAGAAAACTAGGTCCCATGCTGGTTCCCTGTAAAAATGTTCAGGTGTTTAGATATCTATAATAAGCAGTGAGTGTGTGATTATTCTCATTATGTATGAAAAATAATTGTGTTGAAGTTTAACATAAGTAAGAATTTTTGTATTTAAATCAGCTTTTTTTTTTGTTTATTTCAAACAACACACCATATTCAGCTTAATTCATGAACAAGCCAGAGTCTCAAAGAAATGGATCCAATCAAGTGTGATAAGAAGAGATTAACCTTGTTGGCATTGCAGTGGCATATGTGCATGTTAAAAAAGCCAGGAAACCCCAGGCCATGGCATTGATGAGCAGCGGGCAGATAATGAGCGATGGGCAGGGGCCTTGCGCCTAATGGGGAGATTTATTATCTCTCACTATCAATTAATCCCCTTGGACAGACCGGAGCCAGCAGGAGTGCATTGAGACTATGTAAAAGAGAAAGAGGGAGACTGAGGAAGATGGGAGCCAGCCAAATGAAAAGAGAGATAGGAAAGGACATAGGGCTTGCAAGATCAGGAGCACTGGGCCAAAACAAGACTTTGTGTGGTTGGAATAGAACAAAAAACTAATAAGATGTTACAGCTGCAGAAGATGAATGAAAAAGAGTTTGTAACTATGATCAAAATAGGGGCCCAAATTTGACAGTTACATTATTTCCAATTTTAAAAGAGGTTTATGACAAAATGCAGTGTACTATTTCCAAAAACTACAGATCCACCAGATGAATTATTATCATGGAGTAAAATACATTCAACACATTGCAATGGGTGCTTACAGTACTACATTTGTAATTGTGGAATTGATTAAATTATATGATAATTTTCAGTCTACATGGATGATCCAAAAAATACATTCTATATATATACAAAAATACTTTGCACAGCTGCATTCATCTAAATTAGTGAATGAAGTAGTAATTGGGAAAATGGACCTCATGTATTAAAGTGAAGTTTAATAAAGTAAAAAAGCCATCCTTGAAGCAAATCTGTAAGATGCTAAAAAAGGCTTAAAACCAGATCAAACGTTTTCCTTCCAAAAGGAAAACTGGTCTAAACACACAGCCAGCGATATGTCTATATTAACTCTTCAACCCATATCTGTGTGTGATGACTGAGCTTTTCCTTTTGCAAGGAAAAACTGTCAAGTATTTATGGTCAAAGAAATAGAGGAGCAGAGCTGTGTCGGCGTCTGGAAGTTTCCTCCTTCATTTCACCAGTCTTCAGCTTCTCCTAGAGAGGTCCTCCTCAAACAGCCCCCCCCCTGAGTGGCAGATTGATTGGTTTCACCTGTTCCCCATCAAGCAGTAGACTACTTAAGGAACCTGCTGCCAGCTCTTCAGTGCCAAAGTGTTAACTTTTGTGGACTAAAGTTTTTGAGGTTCCAGCTCCTGAAAAAAATATTACTTCTGAGTTCTGACCTCAAGGTAAAGCCTTTTGTGCTTTTCCCATCTGGCAGCGTAGAGAACCCTAAAGGTCACTACTCCGTTCAATCTGATGAATTCTCTCCTGTATTCACCTGGATTCCTTCGGTGCCACAGCAAACTCCATTAATACCAAGACTCAAAGAATTTCCTGGACCTAACTCACCCTCCCCACCCTGGCAGGTACAACCCAACCTCCAAATAAGATCTCTCTACACTTCAGATTTCCCTCAATTCAGTTAAAACATCTAACTTTCCTTTCCATCTTTCAGAGACCCCTGCTATTCCTGGTACTGGTATTAAAAATCAAATTGCAATATGAACTTTCTGTGTAAATAAACAAACATTCTCCTGTTTCGTGAGAGTATTCTGTATGTGGGTAAAACAACTTCAGAAAACCGTGGCAAACTGATAGAGCTACCTGAAAAGACTTGAAAGTATTTGTCATGATCTGCTCTGAAAGATTACCTTCATCATCTTATCCACCTGCGTCTGCTTCTTTATATTCAGCACAGCCCAGCTATCGGGGCCAGATATTTGTGTGCTTGATGTTTGTTTGTTTATTTCGTTAGAGTTTATTCCAAGGTTCATGTCCCTGAGTCAGTGAGATTATTCCCAAGCCAGTTTCATCAGGTGAGTTTATACACTAGCCAGAGGTGAGAGCACTTCAGTATTTCCTTAGTGTTTCTGATTACCAGATTCTGACATTCCTCTAAACCACTGAGTCTGCCTGTTCCCATCTGAACTGTTTGCCTGAACTGTCTTTGGACTCCCACTGGATTCTGACTGTCTGCATCAGTGCGTTTCTGTCTGAGCTCGTTGCTCGATGCATGGAACTCTGAACCTGGCTTCACGCACTGTGGTTTCCTTGAACCCTGAATCGTTCTGATCCTCTGCGGATCGGAGCCCCTGACCAGGCTGGGGATTCCTGGATTCCAGAACTGTTCCTGTCTGATCTGTTTCCCTGAACTGGATCAGATCCCTGCCTGCTCATTGAGGTTGCTGCATCTGGACACTCTGGGCGCCTCTGTGCCACAGCTTCTTTGACAGTCCATTGGCTGGATACTGCCTTCCTCGGAGAGGAGGAACTGACCTGTTTAACTAGGTAAGTGACTCACACAGATAAGCATCTCCCGTCAGCAGTGTTTTTTTTGTCAACAATGATGATGACAAAGTTATTTTGTTTTCATATTAGTAAAATATAATTTAATAGACAGAGTAATGGAATACAAAAAGAGATCCAACAGGGGAAACGGCACAGGGAATAACAGGAAGTTCACAAAACAGAGGCATAATGAGCTGTTAAAGAAGTAACAGGACCCAAGAGGGCTTTGTTCTGAGCTTACTCTTGCTGAAGCCAAGAACCACCAGGGAGAGGTGAGTGGATCTGGTAATATTGGTTGTGGGTGGTTGTATAGGCTTCATAGTTTGTGCAGATCCAAATTTGAAACTAGAGGCAGAAGACGATGAAATAATTATTAATGCGGGGTTGAAGGCTGACTAAGGTTCTCTGGTTGTGTGAGCAGTAGGGCTCATGCAGATATACCATAGAAAAGAAATTAGATTAGTGGTTAGCAGTTATGGATGATGAAACCGGGAAGTAAACCTGAAGGCTTGGATTAAGTTGTCAATTTTCATGGAGTAATCAAGATGATGGTATTTGTCAGTCACAGAGAGAGAATTAGGAAGTTGCAATTGTCACATGTAGCTGGCAGAGAACTGGTGGAGGATCGGCCACAAAGGGGTAAAGTTCTTGACGTCCCTTTAGAGAGCAAATGCGGTAACATTTAATCACGTCACACAATAGGTCAGCCAGGTAACAGGGATAGGACTCAGGAACACAGAGATGCAGGCAAGCATGTGTAATATTCATGCACATTCTGCCCAAGTTAGGCTTGAGGTTATCATTGAATGTTAACACTCAGGCTTTGCATGATTGGTGAACCACTCCTCTTAAGCTGCGTAGGCGATTAACAGATTGGTTGCTCATTTGTGCAATCACACAGGTACAAGAAAGAGAGCCCAAGGTGCTGGAATGGACTGGCTTGATCTGGAAAACACGGAACATAGAATGGATTTGTAGACTAGAGGGTAGCAGAGTGAAACAGCTGAGGGACTATGATGTACATTGATGGAGAAGGACTAATGAATCTGGCAGAGTTTCTGAGACATTGATTTCTTAGAGAGAAGTATCAGGACAAAACTAGGTGAGTATTGAAGAGTTGGGGTACTAGGAGGAAAGGCAGCTTGGAGACAGGAGTGGTATTCAGAGGACTACGACTCAATGCGGTTCAATGATCAGTTGGTTACTAGTTATGGTTACTTTCTGTTAAGAGGGAGAGTTTTTTTTTTCTCTCCACTGTCGTTGCATGCATGCCCAATGTGAGGGCTTGGTAAAGAGTCCAAGACAAAATGCCGGCAAATATCTACTATGACCTCATGCTTATCCAAGTAGAGTTTACCCTGCAATTCGATGACTTGATGCAATCAGCTGGTTTCCTTAGAAGAAAAACTTTTAATCAATTTGGCTGGAGGCTTTGAGATGACATGATGTGAATTGCCACTATATAAATAAACTGAGTCAATTGAGTTATTTTCAATGATTGTAGTAGTGCTCCTACTGTATGCAGCTTTTTCCCATTTGTATGTGTTTTTGTGTTATTTTTGTACTTGCCTCAAATTGACTCTTGACTCTTGATTATAAATATCTGTGGTTAAAGCTGCTGTGAAAAGCCTAATTAGCTTCACATCTTCCAGACAGCAGGGCAAAACTTGACATTGTTAGCTCTCCTGTGTCAGAAAAACCAGGTGTTTTCACCTTTGCCCTGGAATAAAAGCATGAAATCTTTTTTTGTATGATAGTTGTGTTTTGAAATATTGCCCTTTACTTAAAAAAAACCCAAAAAACAAACAATTGTGTTGTTTTTGGCATCATCTTTTCCCATTTGATGCGGAGGGTGAAGGATGCAATTGATTTGACTTTTTATATTTTCACCTACACACTCAAGTTCCTCACTTTGTTGCCTCTGAGTTCAACCTTTTATATTACTGAAAGTATGATTATATGTTTAAGCATATCAAAGTATGTAGATTGATTTTTTTTTTTACATATTTTAATCTATTCAATATCTTTTTTTTGTTTCGTAATACATTAAAATTTGATTTTATTCCTCACATCTATTCATGGCAGTTTTCAGTGACGGTGTGCTGAGATCACTGTTAAGTCTGTTAACTTACAATTAATGTGTATTTCATATCAGGGCATAACAGGGCATTTATTTATCAGATAATTCTGATGTTTCAGCTCATATATATGTAAAAGTGTAAAGGGCAGGACTATAATTCATAAAATTTGTGCAATTGGATTTTTCACCCTAAGCTGTCTCCAAGCTTCTTTGCCCTTTTTGTCTATGCCTTGTCTTGTTGCTATTTTGAGCTTTTGCCATTTTGTTTTTTCTAATGGCACTTGTCAAGGCAAGCTTTCTTTTTGATGACTTTGACAAGGACATTGCTGGCTGATATTCCACTCCTCAGTCCAGAGCGATGTGTTAGACGCCGCTGGCTTTGCATCATCAACCCATTTAGAGGTGAATGACTTCCTAACCTGTGCCATGACCATCTCAGTGGGCCAAATGTGTGAGAGATGCATCTTTGCTGAAGCAACATTAGAGAATTGGTCTGATAGGAGGGTTGGTGTGCAATGACCTATATTATAGCCACTCTCATCATCCAGGGCTGCCAACTTTTTACCAAACCTTGGAGTGAGATTTTAAAAGAATTTGGACAGGCAACCCTTGTCAGTATTAGATTGAAAGGCTATGAGGATAGGTACAGCTGTAGATCGTAGGTTTTCAGAGGTTTTAACTTAAACAAAGTAGTAAATAGCATATATAGTTATGTTGAAAAATGTTCACACAGTATTCATTATTTTCTATATAATGGTGATTTTTTAGAGAATTGAAGTAAAGAACAATGAGCCCTACTAAAATACTTTCATCTTAGATATATGGTAAACTAACAATTTTACTGTGTTTATTAATTATTCTTTGCAGATCAAGTAAGATAAACAATGTGGAACTAATAAGCTCTTACTGGATTGCTGAACTAATGTAGGAACCAGTGCAATCGAATCCATTGCAAACTACACTGGGTATGAATACTTGGTACTACGCTAAGGTTTAAAAATCTCATTATCTTATTAGTTTTTCTTACAACTAACAAAACAGCTAAACAATTGATACCTTCTAGGAGGCTGTAGATTCTATTAAAAAAAACTTACAGGACAGCATTTCTGTGGATGTTTAATTTTGGTAGATGTGATGGAAATTAAGTGCTTAAACATAGAAATGGACCAAAATAAGGACAAATTAATAAGAACATCCCTCTGGTTCCTCCTCTATTTAATCCGAGATAAGCGAATTGTTCTACGCATCCTCTCTGTATCAGATGTGGTAGATCTTTTTTCTTGGGTGTTTGATATTTTGAAAAATTAAATGCAATGGTTCTTTTTCTTTCCGTGGATCTCCGGTTTGTGAGGCATACCTGAAAGCTTTAAGGATTTAGATTATTCTGTTGGTTCAATTCCTAAAATCCAATAGGAGATCATTAAACTAGACTGAGCAATAATTATTTAAATTGAGCAAAACATGGACCAAATGTGGAGGCTAAACTAGAGAAAACCAGGAGTAAAGCTCACTTTAAAAAAGCACAAGTTATAGAGAAAACAAACCATTTGATGTCAGTTTGATGTGATCTTACACTGTCTCCACATTGATAATTTAAGCTAGCTGCTGTAAATTTTATTCATATCTACTCAAGTGCTAAATTGCTTTAAATTTTCATTAATTCACAAAGTCAATTATCTCGGTCCAGATAAGATAAGATAAATTCTAAGGACATACCTCAAAATAACCGCTCAGAAATCCCAGTCTTTTTTTTTATATAAGGCACAGGTCTTTCAGCTCTGCTGCTTTCAGCACAGTGAATAGGTTGGCTGGTGCAAAAATGCTGGATATGAACCTGGCATGTCCTCTTATCTTAGCACTAAGGTTGTGTTGAAAGCGGGGACAGGATTTTTTTATCAGAATGGTGTTTTTATATATAAATAAGTTGAATGGAGTTGATTTTTAATGTCCGTCATTTTTTTGCATGAAAAATTGGGGATATGGAGTGAGTGCGTGTGAAGGCACTGAGATGTGTTGGATTCATGGCAAATGGTTGAGAGTTGATTTATTTTAAAAAATAAAATAAAAAAAATTACTACATCCAGAACATATTCTTCTAAATGGAAATTGGTTTGTGGAAATAAATATATATACATATACCATTTTTGCCCCAAGGTTAAACAAAACAAGAGTGGTAAATATAAATAAAATAATTTCTCTTATTATTGTTAATTACTTTTGCTCCATATATACAGTGCCTTGCCAAAGTATTCAGCCCACTTGAACTTTTCGAACTTTTGCCATATTTCAGACTACAAATATAAAGATATAAAATTGTAGTTCTTTGTAAAGAATTAACAACACGTGGGACACAATCATGGAAGTGGAACAAAATGTATTGTGTATTGGATATTTTAAACTATTTTCACAAATAAAAAAATGAAAAATTCTGTGTTAAAAAGGATTCAGTCCCCTTGAGTTAATACTATGTAGTGCCACTTTTTGCTGTGATTGCTGCTGCAAGTCACTTTGGATATGTTTCTATAAGGTTTGTACATTGAGAGAATTAAATTTTGTCCATTCTTGCTTGCAGAACAGCTCAAGCTCAGTGAGGTTGGATTGGGAGCGGTAAAGAACAGCAGTTTTCCGTTTTTTCCAAAGATTGTCTAACACTTGGATATGTTTATTTGTGAATCATTCCAATGTAGATTTTGCTTTATGTTTTGAATAATTTTCTTGTTGTAATATGAATTTCTGTTCCAGTCTCAGGTCTTTTACAGATTCCAACAGGTTATTTTTCCAGAATGGTCCTGTATTTGGCTCCATCTAGCTTCCCAATGATCTTCCCTGTCTCTGCTGAAGAAAGTAGGCCCAAACAATGATGCTGCCACCACCATCATTGACAGTGGGGATTATGTGTTTAAGGCGATTAGGTGTATTGCTTTTACAGCAAACATAAAATTTTGCATTGCTGCCAAAAAGGTCAGGGGCTTGGAGTCTCGCAGCATTCACCTCAGTGCCCTGGGGGGCACGTCTTTGGCTATTCACAACCACTATTGAGCATTTTCCCTTTGGATAAACTTGGTGCTTGGTGCCAGGTACTTAGAAATTCACTTCCATACAGAAAACCTATCTTCTTATCTTCCGCTACCATAGTGTACATCTTCAAAAGGCTACATACCAACATGACACACTGGGTGTTTTTGTTTTTCATTTTCATTTGATTTCCTTAATGCTTAGTTCATATATGTTTTAAATGCCTTATCTTATATGTATTTCTATGTGTTTATTAACATTAGTTAGGTGTGGTCATATCTATACATTACATCGTGTTCTGTCTCTCAGTTTACACTTATGTTTTATTTGTGCCATGATCTTGGTGCTGATGACTGGTGTGATTACTCATTTCATTCACCTGCCCATCTCTGCCCAGTTCTCATTACCGCTCATCTTATCCACCTGTTTCAGCCTCTGTTTAAACAGCCTTATAACCAGCCACCAGTTCCAGATTATTCAAGCCTTTTGTGTGAGTTCTTTAGCGTTTCTGTGTGTTCTGATTGTCTGATCCTGACCCGTGCTGCCTGTTCACTTCTGAGCCTGCCTGTCCCCATTATGATCTGTTTCCATGACCCGTCTTCAGAATCCAGCTGAATTTCCTCCTGAAGAGGTTCCTGCCTTAGACGCCAATGCTGTTCTCTGCTGTTTTGTCTTAAATCAATATTTTGTTAAATGTCACTGTCTTTCCACTTACTACTACTAGGCCCTTTTGTTCTTAGCCTGACAATTTGTGCATTTTTCTGAAATCAGAGGTATTTCCCCACTTATAACTTTCTCCTTTAGTCTGTTCTTTCATTCTTGTGCAGCTCCTCCACATCTCCTCTAATTAGCTCATATAATTTCTATGTCATATTACACTCCTGGTTAATTGTTTTAGCTCTTGTTTTTGTATTGTTCATGGCTAGATTCATTGCTGGGATTTCTCTTTGTGTACCCCATGTCCTCTTGGATTTCTGGTTTATTTCCTAAACCTACATTCACCATGTTCATCCAAAGTTGATGTCTATTTTGTTCCAATTCACAACCTACAAATATGTGAAAAATATTTTCAGGGTTTCATATACTGAGTGTACTTTTCATTCTGGAATAATTAATATTGATACAGGACACTTTTTTTATACCAAGTATTACTGTATTGGAATGGGAGAATGTACATCTGTATAATCCTACTTCCCTAATCATTTTTGAATAGAATTTTTCACATCGGAACACATATAGAACCACAATCTTATAAAGTGTTGTGTTTCACCAGCAGCCATCTCTTTTTATTGAAAATTACCCATACCACTGGTATCTGAGCTTTATCTTTGCAACTTCTTGTTGAATTATCCATTAGAGTTTTGTGAAATAGCCTGATGGAGACATTGCCAATGAAATACCTTAGTGACTTGTGCTTTCTTTTTGCTTTCTTTGACCCTGGTAACAACTGGTATAACGGCTTTTCATGAATACAAATATAAATCGTGATGAAAGGCAATTTTCCCCTGTGCACATAAAATACCACTCTTAAACATTTAGTGTGTGTACTATGCATTCACACTTCAACTTCACTTTGTACAGAGTGAATGGCCAGCTCAGCTTTCTGTTTATATAAATCACTGATTTAACTTGAGTCAAATTTAAAAAAATAAATCATGTTCTGTTACAGCATGTATACAATTAAGAAATGTGTATTGATATGAAGCATGAAAGTAAAAGCTAAAAAAAAGTTTTGCCAGATCTCACAGAATAAACAAGACACAGTAAAGATAAATGAACAAGTTTACAACTAAAGGAGGCCGGGGACCATTTCAGGAAGCAGGTTTAACAAACTCAGATTCAAATCCACAACTCTAAATTGATCTAGCAGAGTCGGGAACTCTGACTTTTCAGTTTAACGACTGCTATGAATGAGATCAATGGACTCTAAGTAGGTCCACTCAGGGTTAAGTGTGAGCATGACAAGTTTAAAAAGCCATCAGAGCCCCAATCGACGAGTTTCGATGACAACAGGCAACAGGAAGTGGCTATATCACACCACTGTAAGTGATTTGATGAAGAAGAAAACTGAGGAGAAGAATGCTGCTCAAGATAATGCATAGGTTTTAATATGAATTGTGCTACGGCAGGCTGATTTTACATTTATTAAAAGCACTCACCTCTCTGTTGTTCCATTTTTAAATCACTAAAATAAGATTGTTCCTGGTCAAAATCACACTCCTAGACTGAACTATAATATATTTTCTAAATTACATTTTTGCAGCAGAAACAGAATTTCAGAAAAAAATAAAACTAGTAAGGATTAAGTTTTTTTTTATACCTAGAAAAGCATTTTAAGTAGCCTTTCTGACATTTATCAGCTTGACTGAAAATGCATTTATAACATCTGAAATACATTTCTTCATAGTAAAAGTAATACAAATGCTGACCATTAAAAAGAGGAATATGGAAATCTAAAATTAATTTATAGACATCCAGAATATGTATTCTAGATGTGAAGAGTGTCATTTTGTTTGCAATGCTCATGTTGACAAGGAAAAGGTTTTTTTTTCAGATATCAGGAATACATGTTCATTAAAACTAATTCATATTAAAACAGCTTGCCATAGTTTTTTGTGACCAAGATAACATTACAACCTTATTTCTTGAATGATAGTGGATCAGCGTATCTATTTAGGTAAAATCATCTGGCAGCAGGTGAGAGCAAAGATTAAATATGTTGTTCTAATAGATAGGACCTGTTCATCATGTCGTGGGTTCTCAGTTTGATTCTGCCTTCCATCACACTGTAAATACTAAGTGGCTGTTTCTAGCCGCTTTAGATGTTATCTTCCTAATTAATGGTCATTATTAGCAGTTTTCAGTCCCATAGAATGGCTTCAGAATAGCTTCTGATTGTGCCAATAGGCTCAGTAGGTTATCACCGTGGGAATCCTACCCCTAAGGTAGTTTCCTTTCCTCCACTGAAATAATTATTCTTTTTATGTAATAAATAATTAAAGTGTAATAAATAATTATTAAAAAATAATTTGCGCCTTTCAGACACATTTCTAAGCTTACTGTAATGATCAGAAGAGATGGTCCCAGTGTTGTCAGCAACTACTGTACAGCAGGAACCTCTGGAAATGGAGACAGAAGAGTAGTGACCAGGTTAGATTTACGATGTCCATCAATCACAAACGTAATGGTCACTAACCTTCTCTTAATCCTCAGTCTGTGAAGAACCACGAGGTTGAGTTCGAGCCAGTTGCCAGTAACACTGATGTTGCCGTCACTGGAAGTCCCAGAAAATAACTCCATCTGAGTTACGATGATCCATGGTCAGGCAGACGATCAGAACCGTGAAGACGAGAGTGGGTACAGCTATGCACCAGAGCATCAATGACACTCAATTTTATGAAGCATTTCGGCTTTACAGGGCAGCTGTTTGGAAATCCTTCCGAAACCTCACAGCGATACAGCACCCTTTTCTTCAAAGTTTGTCCTGTCTCTCTGCCGAAGGGGGTGCAAGTGCTGAACTACCAGCGAGCTCACTAAACAGAGTATTAACTGCAAAGGGTGAAAATCTCTAAACTTAGAACAATTTTGTCCAGAGATGATCTTGAAATGATTTTCCATACCTTTGTGTCTTCCCATTTAGACTACTGTAACAGTCTTTTCTCATGTCTAAACAAAAAGTACTTGTCTCACCTTCAGCGAGGTATCTTAGTCATACAAACAGAAGGGCTCATATTACACTGATTCTAAAAGCTCTTCATTGGCTCCTAGTGTCTTTTCAGTTCCAGTTTAAAATCCTGGTGCTAACATTCGGTGCCTTTCACGGTCAGGCTCCCTCCCACATTAGAGACTTCTTGTGTCCTATTACCACCTCTAGGAGGCTGAGGTCTCAGGACCAGAACCTTCTCATGGTCCCTCATACTAGTTGCAGGACCAGGAGAGTTTGCTCCCTTCAGACAGTTGTGCCGCCGCTCTGGAAAATTCTTCCTATTTCCTTGCGCTTATTTGATTCTGTTGATGTTTTTAAGAGCGAACTGAAAACCTATTTGTTTAAAAAAAGCATTTTAATTATAGTAGATTAAGGGTTATTTTATGACCATTGCTTTTTTTGACTGTAAATGTATTTTTTGTATTGTAATTATGTGAAGCACTTTGTGACCTCTATGGCTGTGAAAGTTGCTATATAAATAAACTTTACTTACCCATACTGATTCCTCTGCCTGGTGCTGAAGTTTGAATTGCATATAAACTATTAAACCCCTCTCTGTTTGTTATGCCTGGCTGAATTATGAGTCTCCAGAACCATTTCATGACAAATGCTTTAGTGAATAATGGTCTTGCTATATTAATATTTTCTGATGCTATATAGTTTGCTCTTTTAGGCCATTGCCAGTTGTTTCTGTCAAAGGTTGTACACCCAATTATTAGATTTTGGGATTACTGCTTCATAAAGGGATATGCTGGTCTGTACTGTATATCTTTTTCTCTGAATAAATAAAAATATACCTTAAATGCAATGCTAGATTATATATGTCCCAAATATCAATGTCTAAATTGAGGTATAGCTGCAAATGTTTTACTGTCCACTTGTTTGTGTGATTAAGCATGCAGGTCCTTTCTGATAAAATTATTTTTCAGTACTTCACTGGGTTTTTAATCCCGCATTGAGATGCTTTTGATCCGTGGAATACAACCAAACTAATAGGAAATTTTGCTGCCTGAGCTAGATTCAGTTACTAAAGTGGTTTATAAGATTTTTTAAAGATAAGGTGGCTCTCTCATCATCAAACATTAACCCTCTCTGTTTCCTTCTGCCAGAAAAATATACTGACTGTGTTTGATGTGTTTTATTCCATTGTTGCCAACAGCCAACAGCAATGCTGATTGATGTTGGCCCAGAACCAGACTATACTCAATTCCAGAGGGCAGTGAAGTACACCAGCACCTGATTTGCTATTCTTTATGAAGCCTCATCTCTGCATTTCCCTCCATCAACTTGGGAAACAATCACTTATGGCACACTAAAATTAAGCTCAACTATAAACGTGCTACAATTTACATAGTCAAAGCTGCAGTAGCATTATTTACCATTAATATTTAATATAGACTACTATTGACATGGTCTTACAGGGTTAGTCTTAAAATTATATATTTTAGTAATTGTCCTTAGCAGCAGCTACTTTGTTCTGAAAGATTCACTCTAATCACTTGATTGCAATGATAACTTAAATGTCTTTTACTATAGGAGTTGGACACCAATTTAATTTTTCAGTTGCTGAGAGGAAGTAATTATTCTCAAATCAACTTTAAATGTGTCTTTTCTGAAATCTCCCTTTGACTCTTTAATAGAACATTAAAAATCCTTGAAGATGAAAGTCAGAAAGTGTGTTCTTTCTTATTTGGCTCATCGATGAGAATAAGTTATAGGCCTGTCCACAGAGCAGTCAGTTGAAGATGTCTGGCTGCCTGAAGGAAAGTTTATGGTCTGTGAGGGCCATTTTAGGCAGCATAAAGAGGTAAAGCTGCCATTGCACCGCACGGTCTCTATTATTTCATTCCAGAAAAAATATACTAATAACTAACAATACATACGAAATATTAATAATATTAAAGTAATAATCACCATATTTAGGTTTTATCTTTGATCTTGTCCTGTTGTTTTGACACTTGACACACTAATATGCGTTTTTGTTTATAAATGCCACATTAATATTGAACAAAGAAGTGGCAATTGGAAACTCTTAGCTCACACTCTTGGCACATCAGGTGGATTTGCAATTGAAGGCTTGGTGCTTTGTTTAGCCCAAAATGTGGTTGTGAAATGAGCAATCAGCTGCTTTCCATTTTTAAAACCAATACTTAATGGTTCAAATGGTAAAGTTTGAACGTATCTGCAAAGAAAGTAAAACTCCTGCCTAGTTATTCTTTATCCTATTTACTTAACCAGGTGATTACCCCCCACTCTATGTTGTAGGGCTGGAATTGCAAATGGAACTAAATGCTGCACTAGCTTTTTAGTTTCTGGACCTGGATTATCCACTGATCTGAATAACTTGGAATATTCTTTAAAAAATTATTCTTTCAGTTATTTAATTCAAAATGTGAAACTCAAATATAATACGCATTTCCCACAAAATGATACATGTCAAGTCTTTATCTCACTAAATTATCATGATTATGGCTTAAAAATTATGAAATCCAGCATTTTATTTCTAAAACAGGGTGAATATAAGGTTATGTTTACATATTTTACATTGGGTAGCTACTTTATGCAATCAATACTTACAGTATATGGTGCTTCTGTTGAATGATATACTAATTAAGCATGATGTGAAGGTGGCTGGATTATTAAGGAAGGCTAAGTTGATATAATTGCTACCCTCACGTTGCTTGTATTGTTTTGTTCACTTGCTTCTAACTTCCTCTTGACAATCACAGGGATTGTCTTTTGCAGGAGAATCGAATAACCATTTTCATTTTTAAAAAATCCTCAGCAGAGGGAAACTAATGATTTAAAATTTACTTGCTTTGGTCATTCTCTAACCTGAAAAAAAATACAGCTATTGACAGTCTTTCTTTTTTTTTTACTTTTTGTGGCTTTTTACTTTTTTGGAATTCCAATAACTGTAAATGGTAGAATAACCAATTTAACTTATCATACATATTCAAAGAACCTGCATTAATCAATTAGAATTTCTTAAGCACTTAAGTCTTACAATATTTGCCTACACCTTTGACACAAAGTTTCAATTCAACTGTACCTGTATGGCTGCTAGTTCCTTGCCTTTTGACTTGTTTAGCTGAAAGACCATTTGGAAAATTTGTTTGACATTAAGCAAACAGTAGAGGCTTCGTTGGTGGTTTCACAGATGCATAGGAGAAGTCCTTCAAAGTCAACCCGCCATGCTGCAGGCAGCATTCTAATGAGGTCATCAATAACCGGCAACAGCTGCGCAGAGAGAACTCATCTGGTGAGCTTGAGATACTTTTGGACTCTTCTATAACTGAACAAGCAATTCTGAAATACTAGAAGGATTCAGTGGCGTATTTTACAATGAACAATTAATTGGTGATACTAAAGCTTTCTTTCTTGCAGCAGAGAAATGAAAGTAATTAAAAAATGGAAGTAAATCCCTTAGAGGTCATTACTCCATCCACGCCATTTACAGAAAAATGAAGACAGAACTCCCTCTATAAAACATAATATCTCTTATTGCACTGACAGCTTTCATTCACAGAAAAACCTATATATTAATAGAATTAGCTGCACAAAACAGTAAAGAACACAAATAAATAAATAAACAGTTCACAATTTGCTTTCTGATCTCTTGCTCTATACTTTGGAAGGCCAAAGTGCAGCTAAATTTGGACGAATTACCTCTGATCCTCACTTTTCTTCCTTGAAACATGTCAGTGCCAAGCCTTTGAATGGTTTCTATGCAACAATTCAATCATTTTCATCTTCGCTCACTAGTTGACTTGTACCTCCTTTCCTCAGCCACAAATCATTCAAATTAACTCCAGCTCATCTATTTAGAAGACATTTGCAGCGTGACCCCTGATCCCTCCAATGAACTCAGAAACCAGAGCAAAAGCAACAAGATGATTTCGGATGTGAAACAAAATTTCTTTTTGAAATGTAAGAGTGAGATAAAGCAGGTTCAACTTTACTTCTTGGAATCAAAATGCCTCAGAGTTTCTGCAAAAATCCTTTCCAGGGAGCACTGTTGAGAATTAGGAACTCACAACATGCTGCTACGATAGGGTATCTCGGAGCAGTAAATATTAGCATTCAACAGAACTCTTTCTTTTAAACCTTAAGCAGCTATAGAAAGCTTCTTTCAGATTAAACACAGCAACACATGTAAAAAAATAATTATTCCACCTATCTTTCAGCCAAGCAGAGTATTTATTAAGCATCAGGTGAAAGACGGGAAAGGATTTTAACTTGTTGGCTCAGTGGAATGGAGGGGGCGGGACTTTGGTTTACTCTGCTCTGATTCGGTGTGGTTGGTTCCGTTCGAGGCAAAAAGTCTGTCTCGATTTGACTCAGGAATACAGTCTACTCATCCAACAGGCAGCCCTCAGAGAGACTTTAGTTATTCTGATGCAAACACTGGAAGAAAAGTTTGCAGGGCTTAATTTGGTCACTCACAGCATCCTTAAGAAGTGGGTCCCTTTAAGGCGGGGGGTAGCTTGTAGCAGCAGTTCCAATGGCAGCATCACAGCTCCAAACAGCAACCAAGCCAATGGGTCACTTTTCTGTGGTTTCAAAGTTCAAGGCTCAGCATCCGTGTTGTATGGCCTGATGGCATCTACCAGCTTCTCGGCAGAAGGTAAATCGGCCCGGCTGTTCCGTGGGTCGACCAGAACTGCATTGTTTCATTGTCTCATCTGCTTCAGCAAGCCGTTTCACAAAATACTGTATTCAATTCATTTCACTTTCATCAATATGCAGATCATATTTTAATGACGAAACCACTCAAATTCATGGGTCGAGGATAGATGTAAACTGTAAAATTTACCATGGGCAAAAATTATTTTCCAAACTTGATATGCAAATGTGTGGCCACAGTTGTTTTTTTTTTTTTTTTGTTTTTCTTAAATAATTTACATATTTACGTTTTTTGATATAATTATCATTGTAACTTCTATCTCTAAGCCTTAAAATCTCTTAGCTTCCACTCAAACGGGCAAAGGCCTAATGGGCAGAACCCATTGGTGTGCACATCTTAACATTTTTTATCCTTGTTTAAAATACGTACTCAAAAACAAGAAATATACTGTATGTTCAGTCTAGCACATCTTATTTGGAATACTTTGAGATCAGGCCTTTAATGTTTTGGGTTTTCAGGCTCATTTCTGGATAATATAAAGTTCCATGAATGATTGCAAGATGTCTTTTATTAATGATATTTCCACATGAAAAGCTAAACAAATGGCAATTTATGCAACTCTAATGTTAAAGAGCAAATACCGGAATTTCAAAATGCATTTAAAAAAACTAAACTATTTTAAATGGAAATTAAAAAACGACATTAATAAATCTGATTATCAATAACTTTCCTTATCAAAATTTTAAGAACATTATTCCTTATTCCATAGCCATTTTCTTTTTTGTTTTTGTTAATTGTCAAATGCCTTTTAAAATTGCATTTGTTTTTTTTGTTTTTTGCTTTATCCACTCAATTTACTTTTTCTGTGACCCCTCTTGTCCCTGAACACGCTGAAAAATGGTCAAACTCTCTCATTGGTTTGACAGCCACACTTTGTTTAAAAAAATGACCAATGAGGGAGCTGGTTATATCTGAGCAGCAATTGTGATTTGTTAAACTGTTTTTCTGTGACTTTCTAGGTCCTCCATATTAGTGCGCAGTTAATTCAGTTTAATTATTAAATTTATGAAGTTTAAGAATGCATATTTCACCAATTATTTTACAAGTTTTACATGGGAGGTTTAGTCATCCTGCCAACCGAGGTTTTTGTGAAGATTTATTATTTTCTTTATTAATTACACTTGGCTCACAACCTGGGTTTTTTTGTGTGTTGTTCTTTGTTTTTTTTTTTGTTTTTTATTAAACTCATAACAACGAATGATTTAATTTCAATTTCTTAAGATTTAAATAATCTGTTGTGATATTTTTAAAGTGCTCTATCAAACTAACTGACAGTAAATGTGTTCAGTAGTCTTTTCTATTGACACAGTAATAAATACTTATTTCCCACTGAGTCCTAAGTCTAAAGATAGCATTCTCCCCTCCTAAACAGGGTTAACTTAGTTTTAAAAAGTGAATATATTCACTACGCCCAAACATTCATTGCTTTATTATTTATTTTTAATGATTTGGAATAAAAATATTCCTCGGATCTTTGCACAGGGAGATGTTTGCTTAGATACTTGATTAATATTAGTTCACTTCTTTTATTATTCATGCAATATTGATAGGTTGGCTTATAAAATGTTTTTTGTACAGATTTCTCTACAATTCATGGCCAGGAACAGCTTAAAAAAAAGACTTGTTCTCCAGGTTTTGAATATTAATAATTTTTGTTTGGATACTGTATTTTTTTTTAACTACTGTTCTGTGCATCGTCTGCTCGATAATTAAGCCTCTGCTGTCAGTGATTTAAAATTGACTCATCATTTCTATCTTGATGGCAACTGGACTGTAAAGTTTAAAAAATGTGCTGTTTTAGACAAAGATAGTGATTAAAGCACTGAAATCTGCAAAACTGAAAACAGTCATGATTGTTCTGACTCCATTAATTTAACAGAAGGTATAGTACACAGAAAGGCAGGTTTTATTAAGAAACTCCACATCATATTTTTAAAAACAGATTCAATAAGAAATGTCTTTTAGTGGTTTGTAGATGCCGGGTTTAAGTTGGGCAATGTGGATAACTTTCTGTTTTTCTTTGTAGTTCTGCCAAGATGGATTACATGCCGAGACTGGTAGGAGGGTGGTAGATGGATTAAGGGGAGAAGGCTATGTCTCACCTACAGTAGGACACATTAAAGGCAGTGACACAGGTTGGGCAGATGCTGCTGGAGGATAGCCATATACTGGCTACAAAGATTAGAGAAGGACACATGCAAATACCCAAACTGCATAACTTTCTACATGCAGGATTTTCTGATTATTGGAATGAATTTTAAGCTATGGCTGCTCATATTCAAACTACTTGAAAATGGTGCAATTGGTTGGGACAGAAAAGGTAACCTGATAAATCAAGAACTTCAAAAAACTAGGAGCATAGTGAAACACATCCACCAGGATTTTTTAATTGTGAAATTTTACTCTTTTACTGTCTTGTTCCCTCAGGAAAGCATAACTTGGCAAGTACTGAAATATTAAAATAAAAATATAAGATACTTTCAAAATAGAGTCAATGAAAAAGATTGCTACAATTTATACTGTACCCTAAACTTACTGGCACCCTAGCAATGAAATAAATATTTTAGTTCAGAGAGATAATTTAACATTTATATATTTCAGTTATTAAAACATTTTCAGTTTATTTATTCATTAAACAATATTCAGTTCAGAATATTAAATAACGATTAAAAGAAATAAGCTTTTTGCAATAAACTTGTCTCCTCAATTATTAGCATCCCTTCCTGGATCACCAAACTGCTGACCAAAGTATGTTTGTTTCTTTTCTTATTCAAAATTATAACGATTACTTTAGATAAAAGAATAATCATAATCATAAATATAGTAGTAATCATAGTAGCAAAACAAACTGACAGTCTGTCATGGTTGTGAGTTGTTGGGAGAATAGGACACGGAAAGCCAAAATAGCTCATCCAGAGAAAGGATGAATAAGGAGGTTTTTGATATATTATGTCTGATTAAGCTGAGAAAATTTTCCAGCACAGACAAAAACATGCCCTAGGCTAAGTAAATCAATGTAAATATATATATTTTTTCCAAACTAGCATAATATGGGACCTTTAATGTGAAATTGTTTCCACATTTAATATGTGCATTCAAATAGTAATCTGCATTTGTTTGTACAGCTATCAGAGTGAGATTATGCTACTGCAGAAAAGATCATGCATCTTCTATCTTCACCAGTAGGAGTTGTATTTTGCTGTGTATCAGCAAGCCACATTTTCATTGCAATATTCCATTTCAACAATTTATATCAAAAAATGTTACAGATTAATTTGCTTTCATCATATTAGGTGTAGAGATATTTACTGTACCTAAACAAATTAATTTAAAAACACCAGTCTTCCTTAAAATGATACACTTAACCGATTCAACAGATGTTTGAGGATTGTTTGCAGCCCTCCTAAATATCTTTAGTATTGCATCATGTTTCCTGGTAACCTTTATGTACTTTTTACTGTATAAGTGCATATCGTAGTTTAAAAAAAACGCCAAACTGTTTCTTTTTTGGTTATCGAATCTACTGGTTAAGTTTGGCATACTATGTTTCAAGTAAGAAGCAGTGCTAAATTCATATTAAAAACTTTAGACAGAGGGAAACACTATACCTAAATAAAGAAAGTGAAACCTGAAGTATGACCCCTCATCGTCCTTTCTGTAACTTTAGCAATAGTTAACATCATAATGGCGCTATTTATGGCCCATGTTTAATAAGGCAATATCTCAGAATCGATTTTCCTGCTGGTTGCTTTCCCCTATGGCACTCTCCTCAACCACACGCTGGATTTGATAACTCAAGCTCTATTGATTTTTCTATAAGCAAAAATAGCTTTTGGAAAGCCATAAACCAAAATTATTATGGCCACATTCTGTTTTTCTAAAGATCAATATTAAAATATTAGTGTTTCATTGGAATGTGAAATCATAACTTCATATTTTGAAGGTTAATTAATGAAGACACTTAAAATATATATAAATATAAATATATATATATATATATATATATATATATATATATATATATATATATATATATATATATATATATATATATATTGAATTCTCTCTGTTAAGGTGACCCTGACGAGGATACTTTATATGTTCTTGACAAGGATGCAAGCAGAAATATAATTTTAAAAAGAGCTGATACACACAGAGTAATGACATACCAAGAGATTGTTGCACAGACAGAAAT
The DNA here is from genome assembly GCF_016077235.1 of Cyprinodon tularosa. Classification (NCBI taxonomy): domain Eukaryota; kingdom Metazoa; phylum Chordata; class Actinopteri; order Cyprinodontiformes; family Cyprinodontidae; genus Cyprinodon; species Cyprinodon tularosa. The sequence continues at coordinate 161,450 of NW_024039154.1, read as the reverse complement.
GGAAATATTCAGCATGTAAAAAATGCAAACACACAAACAAATAAAAAAGCAAGGGGAAAGCAGTGCTTGGAAAGGTCTTTCGACACCAAAATGGTAGATTGCCATCTACCTTTCTAAGTTGGGGAAAAGTGACAGGGATTAATGGATTTTTGTGCCTACTGTGATTAAGAGGATGTACTAAACCTGAGATAATGTGCTGATATCTGCTGGGAGCAGTTTGATGCTGGCTGATCATTATCAGTGGAGCCGAGACAGTCATTGCTGCTCACCTTCCCGGAGCCCTCATGTCTGGTCTTCTCTACATTCTCCCACTGAAAACACATGGTGCTTATATGGAATATACTGTTTTACTCTGCTATATATATATAATATGTACTTCCAAGTAAATATTGATATAAAAAAAGGTCATAATGACAGCTTATGTTGGACAAGCAAAGCTATTCAAGAAAAACTTACAAGTAATGTTCCCTGTAATTTCTCATGTGTCTGGGCATACACACCAGGACCATAGTGAGCAACATCAGATGTGCAAACTTTAAAACAAATGTTAAACTTTTTTTAACAAACCTCCTTTACTTTCAGTGCAGCAAACTCTGAGGAAGTTCAATGAGAATCTCTTAATGATTCATTGTTGACCTAAATGACTGTTGGCGATCAATACAGTAGAATCCAGCTGTGTGTAATCAAGTCTGCATTTAAATGCACCTGCTCTGTGATAGTCTCAGAGGTCTGTTTAAAGTGCAGAGAGCAGCATAAAGAGAACAAGGAAAACACCAGGCAGGTGAGATACTGTTTTGGAAAGCTGTGTTTGCTTAGAAACTGCAGAGATGCAGAGATACAGCTGGGATGGGAGACACTGTCCATAGGACAACAATCAGTCGTATACCACACAAATCCGGCATTTATGAAAGAAAGCCATTTGTTAAAGATATAGATAAAAGTGTTGTTCAAAGTTTGCCACAAGCCACCTAGGAGACACAGCAAACATGTGGAAGAAGTGGCTCCGTGTTAGCAACACAGCTCATCATCACCATGAACACTTTATCCCCACTGTCAAACATGGGGGTGGCAGCCTAATGGTTTGGGCCTGCTTTTCTCCAGTAATGACAGGGATGATGTTTAAAATTGATGAGAAGATGAATGGAGCTAAATACAGGACCACTTTGGAAGAAAACCTGTTGAAGTCTGCAGTGATCCAAAACATAAAGCTAAATCTACAGTGGAAAGGTTCACAGATAAAAATGTCCAGGTGTTAGCATTGGCCATGTCAACATCCAGACCTTGATCAAATCAAGAATGTATGGAATAAACTAAAAGCTGCTGTTAACAAATGCTCTTCATCCAACCTCACTGAGCTTGAGCTTTTTTGCAGGGAAGAAAACGCAAAAAAGTCTTTCTCTCAATGTGCAAAAATAATAGAGACATACCCCAAGCAACTTGCAGCTATATTCACAGGAAAGGATGGCGCCAGTGGCGGATCTAGGGGGTGTCTACTTGGGCTACAGCCCCGTTTGTTGCCCCTAGAGCCCCGGATCTCACTTCTGAGCTGATGTGAGTAAAATGTGCAGTACTGGAATTCACCAGATAGTGGCAGCATGCAAAGGAAAGCTATAGCATTCCCGTCTGCTAAACAGACTGATGTCCCAGGTACCTGTATGTGAAGCTATGACTGACTTTGCGACGTCTTTGTCCCGGTGTTGTATGAAATTCTGTTTCCCATGTGTCGGGAGCACGCATCGAAGCCAGAGAGGTGGACGCAGCAGATGCGACCATTTTCACAGCGCTTCTGATCTATTTCTCACTAAAAACAACTCCTATAATCATGTCACGGTTGTAACATCCAGCTTAATCAGCAGCTGTTGTTTACAAAATTGTAAAATAAATAGACCAGGTCCTTTACGCTGTTTTGTGTTGCATTTTAAACACCAAGAGAATCTGTCTTTTTCCAACTTCTGTCACTTTAACCTGACGGAAATAAAAGTCAGTCACCAAACACAGTTTTCCAACTCGTAGTGTGTATTTGTAATTTTTCATTGGTGATATAATATGATGGAAACTGTCTTAAAGCAGGGCACAAAAATTAAGAGTTCCTAATAAGATGAGAGTGTAGACTTTCTGGTAAATCCCATTCTACTGTAAAAAATGACAGATTACTGGATTATGGACATTTCTAGTATGTGGCATGCCATAATACCACAATTTTCGAGAATTTGGAAACAGTTGCTTTTTATTTCCCAAAGATGTGGGAGTAGGAGAGGAGAGAATGGATATTTCAGCTACCTGAAATAATCCGTTCCCCCTCCATAACATGGGATTAAATTAATTTAGCTGAAAGCCTTAAACTGTATTTATTCCTTCCTTCATCAACAACAAACCCTGTGGATATGGGAACATTTAATAATTATTTGCCAGAGTTATGAGAGGGGAATCGTATATTTTAGCCACCTGATATAATCCGTTCCCCCTTTGGTGATCTTTATGAAATGTATTTTCTGTTTAAATGTTTATCCAAAAATCTACAAATATTGCAAAAAAAGTTCAAAACCCATGGACTTTTTTTTTTTCCAAGTTCGAAGATGTTTTGCTTTCCATCCAGACAGCTTCCTCAATTCTAAAGGTCTGAAGCAATGCTACTCCAGACCTTTTGAATTGAGAATTGAAAATACATTTGTTATATAGATCATCAAACAAAATGTCATATTTATTTGAACTATTTTGCATTTCAACATATAAAATAATAAATGTTTCAAACATAATATAGAAAAATAATGACCCATGTTCTGGGAGAACAGATTATATCAGGTGGCTAAAATATTTGATTCCCCTCTCATAACTTTGGCAAATAATGATCAAACGTCCCCAAATCCACAGAGTTTGTTGTTGATGAAGAGAGGAATAAACAAAGTTAAAGACTTGCAGGTAAATAAATTCATTCCCATGTTTTAGAGAGTGAAATGTTATGTGTGATAGCATCTAGTATACTAGAAATTTCTTTAATCCAGTAATTTGTCATATTTTACACTAGAATGCGATTTAACAGAAAGTCTACTCTCTCATGTTCACCCTCAAGGATAAGGCCCTGATCTCCTAGAATCCTAGATCCTCCCCTGGGTGGCACTATAAAGTATTAACTAAAAGGGGCTGAATGATTTGGCCCACACATTTTTTTAAGTTTAAAATATCCAATAAATTTCGTTCCACTTCATGATTGTGTTCCACTTTTTGATTCTTCACCAAAAAAGATGTATTTTTATGTTGGAAGCCTAAAATTTAGCAAAATGTTGAAAAGGTCAATGGCACTTAAGGAGCTTTCTGGCTGCTGTTTTGATATATTAAACAAAAAATCAGCACTGGATGCTTGACATGTTGCACAAATATCTACAGGCTGTGACATATCTTAAGCTTTTCACATCTAAGCTGCAGCCACCATATCTGAGAATGAGCTGATTGACCCCTGTTTACATTTTTGCTTCATCATGTACTTCAGACAGGGTAACAGTCTGCGCTGTGAACATATGCATCTTAAACTGTGTGGATGTTGGATAGCAGTGCTGTTACAAACCCGTGAGTTTCATTGTTCTGGAAGACTAGACTGAGAAATAATGTGAGCCACCACATATTCTTTTTCCTGTTGGATTATTTATCTATGCACCTGTAGCAGTTTTTGATGTGCTGAATAAGGTCACTGACATTTTCTTAACACATTCATCCAAATACAGCTCTTAAATATTTTATTTTTCATATAAAACTAATTTGGTAGTGATATTTGAAACTGGCATTGAAGAGTAGCTAGATCATGAGCCACAACGGCTGGATTTGGTGTATTCAATAAAGCCGGCTCGCACATCCAGCATCCAAAAGGCTGACATGCTATAAGTGATCAAATGAAAAACAAATAAATATGAATTTATTCCCTTTTCATAAAAAAAAAAAATATATATATATAAAACTATATAACTACCATATATAAATATATAACTACAAGTTTTAGTCCGTGAGACAGACATCCTGTCTACTTTTAGGGGTAGGCTTAAAACTTAAAACCTTTTTGATAAAGCTTATAGTTAGAGAGGCTCAGGTTATCCTGGGCCATCTCTATAGTTATGCTTAGACTGCTTTAGGACATAGGGACCCCTTTTTCATCGTTCTGCTTCATTCTATCTCTATTCTCCCACTCTGCAGAATTTGTTTGTTCAATCTCTAACGCTATGCTCTCTTTGCTTTTTCTCAAAGTAGTTTAATCTGCTCTGTTCCTGTTTGGCAGTGACACCATCGTGGAGAGAAATATCAGCTGTGCTGCTGCCATCAACACCTTTGTTTATAAATGCTTCAGATCGTCCTGTTTTTCAGTGTAGTCCTGTTTCTCTGGCTGTGACTGGTTAGATGTGCTCTGCCCTAATCTTCTGACATGGGAGCTGGCTTGGAGCTTGTCTGCCTGGCTGTTTGTTTCCTGGATGGGGCCGCCTGTGGAGTTGGTTAACAGTTGCCCTTTGCATCTCTGCTTCTTACTATATGTCTGCTTCTGTACGTCTTCTTGAACCCCAGTCCGCCTCGGCAAATGGCCGCTCACACTGAATCTGGTTCTGCTGGAGGTTTCTTCCTGTTACAAGGGAGTTTTTCCTCTCCACTGTCGTTACAAGCATGCTTAGTTTGAGGGATTGCCTTCGAGTCAATGAGTCCATGCAATCAACTGGTTTTCCTTAGGTAGAAAACTTTGGACAGTCTTCATTAAAAAGGAAAATATTTAATGACACAAAAATATCAAGCTTAAGTATTTCTACACGAAAAAAACCTTCTTTTGTGTAAAAAAAATTCTTGCCTGTGGGTTGATATTTGGAAGGGCCAGTTCTGGGTCTTCCTGCTACCATGGGTCCAGGACAACTGGCCCTGTGTAAAACATAACAGTATACCATGCAAGTGAAGTTAGTTTAAGAAACTAGAGAGTATAAAGTGTTGATAAACTAAGGCAGTTGTAACTATGGTGACCAGATGTCAAGATTTGTGGTGGTACAGCGGTGCATTTTTCTACTGTCCTGTCATTTGATTCTCAGAGAAGTTTTTGTAAAGTTTGCCTACTTTGAGTTTTTTTTTTTTTTTTTTTTTTAATATCAGGGGAATGTGATGTTAGGTACTGTAACAACGTAAACACTCATACTGTCCCTCATAAGTATCTTGGTTGTCCCATATTTGTTTTGCTTTGTTAGATCTGGTCACTGTCAACAAGTCAGTGTTGTTGACAGTGAGACAAAAGCTTACCGTAATTAGATTAGAATTGATTGTAACTGATGTCTTTGCTCCCCAATATGATGAGAAAATCACATAAAGTTTTAGGCTTTGACTTCATAGAGCGCTTCCAATTCCATAGCTTTAGTAAACTACACCATTCCATTTATTTAGGGAGAATGTCATGAACTATCAAACAAGAATTAGGGTATAATAATTTACATACAAGTTTTGGTACATGAAACATAACTGATAGTGCTTCGAATGGCTCTTGGCTTCAACTCTGCAGTTTAATTTCAATCCAAATCAATGTTCCCTACTCTAGTTTTTTACACACTTCTTGACCTGCCTTGTATTACACTCACCCCAGGGACAATGATTCTGGCTAGTTACATCTATTTTTCTTGCTGTCATTTTCAGACTGTATATATATATATATATATATATATATATATATTCTAATTTCTTTATAAACAGGTCAACAACTTTAAGCAGGAGATTTATGTTTTGAAATGTACTTCAAATATAATTTATTCATGCATATATGTTGTATGTTTTTAAAATAAAATCATTATTTCCCTTTAACCTTGACTGAACATCTCAGGGGTTTCGCACGATAAATCTGTTTTAGCTAAACTGATCTGCCTCAAAGCAAAACTTACTGCATGAATGTAGAGAAATAAGAATGTGTCGCATTTCGTTCAGTTGAAGGAGCTGAATAATAGGACCTTTGCAACTTTGCTATTTATGTCTCTCCATGTAATGACACTTACAGTATGAATCAAAATTAATTGTATAAATGAGTAGAGTAAATCAGTTATACAATTATTTACCCCTCTGTGTTCATTATTGAATTAAACAGCAAAATCCAATTAGCAATGAGCATTAGCATTTCTTGCAGTATGATTAAGCAAGAATAATATTAAGGCTGATGCTTAGCCAAATTACGCTGCATGGCAAATCCTCTGAAAAACAAGGTTTTAATTCCTTTGCAAAGATAGTCCTCTGTATTCAGTCTGTGACCTCCATATGATTCTGAGCTAGAAGATACAACTGCAAATACCCAAATTTTTGTGACTTAAGTCAGATGTGGATGTATAGATAATATGAATAAAAGTTTAGATACCCAGTAACTTGTCAAAGTATTTAGACTCTCATTTTGTTATATTACAAGCAAAAGCCTTTACGCATTTTAATAGAAATATATGGCACACAATAATAGAAAGTAATGCATGACATAAAGAAAATGGAAGAAAATTAGAAAAAGATTTAATCTTCACTGAATAACAGTTGGTAAAGGGCTCTGGACTGCTCTATTTAAATAAGAAAAATTGGTGTTAATTGCAGTTTGTTGAAAAGGATGGTGGTAAATTTGATGTTTGTTTAAAAATGGATGGATGGATAGAAGTCATGAAGAATGAAGTAATCATAATAGTACTGATGAAAAACATAATAATAATAATGATGAAAATAATTATTAGTATAATCTATAAATCAGTATCTTGGAATTACTGAAGGGAAATACAGGTCAAAGTCAGGAAGCAGATACAGATTCGGTCCACAGGCAGAATCCAGCAGGAGTCCGAAGACAGGTCAGGCAAAAAGATCAGAAAAAGTACATGCAGGCTCAAAGGTCCAAAGACAAAATGGGTCAGGATCAGGCAATCAGTAAACAAACTGGTATGCTAGAGAACTCTCTCTAGCTAGAGAACTCTCTCTAGCATACTATCTGTCACTGATGACTGCGAGCAAGCAGTTTAAATAGAGACTAGACCGGATGACACAGGTGAACAGTGATGAGAAACTGGGCGGAACTAGACAGGTGAAAGGGAGTGAACCTTTTAGCCGGTCATCAGGGCCAAGATAATAACAATGCATACTGATTGTGTTATTTCTGTTGTACTGTATTAATCTATCCCTGGTAGATTACTTTTCTCCTTACAATAATTAAATTTTATTTGTTTTGCTACGATGACCACAAATATTACATTAAAGATCAATTAGGTTTTCATCTGTGACATTTTTAGATAGATCAGATTTATGTTTGTTATCAGTTTTGCACATATGTATTTCTTTACATGCCAACCTTTTTAAAATCAGACCCTTAAAGGTTTGTGGAGGATTTCTGACAATTTTTTTTTTAAAACACCTGGCCTCTCCACTTTAAAAAAACTGCACATGCACAACCCTGTTCCCAGTTCCGAGAGGGAACGCCTATTAAACTTTTTCGAGAACATGCACAAGCTAATTTCTCCTCACGTACGCTCTGTTTAAAAGTTGATGTTCTCATGGCTCATACAATCTTACTGTGTCTGAACGTAACTGTATCTAACTACATCAATCACTATATAGAGTGGGGAAAATATAGTGGACTTTACAGCAAACTCAGTTAACTTACCGTTGTGACAGAATATCACTGCTTTTTGCTCCACGTTGATCACGTAACTCCTCCTCCACTGCGTGGTGTCTGTGCAGTGACGTGCGGTCAGGGGAGGCAGGTGAGGCAGTGCCTCACCAGCCATCATGGAAAGAAAGAAAATATATAATCATAAAGTAATTTAAATTGTTATATTCATCCGGTGGTTTGTACTAAAAAATATTCATTTTTCATGTAGCTTCACCAATTTCGATTTTTATTTGTTCAAAATCGCTGAATTTTCTTATTTTCCCATTCAAATGCTTGGAAGCGATGCCGGTGAGGCAGCAGCGAGCTCTGCCTCACCTTGGATTGCGCAACCCCTGGCTCTGCGCTGGCTGCAAAGCGGAGAGAGCATGTTGCTGTACGGCGTCAATAAAATGGTTTAAACAAATGTAATATGTGAACTTATTTCTAATAATTTGGCATATGTATATAATGTACAGAGCTTTTTGTCACCAACTGTGTTTGTGTAACGTGTTTCGTGTAATGAGCGATTATAAACGGCAGAGAACAAGTTCGAGGTGAGGCAGGCAGTTCTCTTGCCTCATGGCAGGGGGTGCTCAAGAGACTGAAAACATAAGGCAGGAACAGGACGGATCAAGGAAGGCTTTCTTCCCTGGCAGTGATCTCCATTGAGACAGAGAGACTTTTAAAACTGAAGGAAGATAAGGAGGACTTCTATTCATTTATAAGTAAAGGTAAGACAGTAATAACATTTATTTTGTTTTGTTTTTTAAGGAAATGTGTGTTTTGTGAGCTACAGTTTGTATGTGTAAGGATGCAGAAGTGAAACATAACCTGTAAACTGCTGTCAATCTATGCATCTATTTGCAAATCTGATTCTGATGACGTCAGTGCCTCACCAGCTATGAACCTCACCGCACGTCACTGTGTCTGTGCCATCTTTATCAGTCGCGGGCTCCTGTGTGTGCAAATCCCGTAATGCTTTGCGAGGAGAGCTCTCCGTGCAAAGCATTCCGAGATATATCTGCTTCTTCTGAGGCTTTTCTTTTCTTCTCATATACTTCATAGACTCGTTGTCTCTTACGACCCTCTGCCATTTTCAAAGAACCTGGGTAAGAAAGATGAGCTTCAATGACTGAAGCCGTAGCTCACCACAGATATAAGCTTGAAAGTGCGCATGCGCAGCAAAAGATTGCTAACGGGACAAGCGCGTAATATGGCCTTACATAAACATATTACCAGAATGTTTGACAATTAGGAGGACCACTTATTTAGCTGATCCACTCGAAAATAAAAGATTGTCCTCTATACTTTTAAGCTTCACAGTGCCTGACTTCACATACCACACTATTGAAAAAAACAAGATGAACTAGAAAAGCAGTCAGATCACACAGACTTCCACCAAGCAGCAAATTTTATGCCAAATTTTGACTTATCATCTATAGCTAAAACTTGAACCTATTCTGGATCCTTACCTAATTTAAATACGCTGTTCCATGGCATGAGGCAGACCTCTGGTAAAAAACAAATTTCTATAAAATCTGTTCATAAGTTTCCAAATGAACCTGCTAAACAAACCAAAATTTCCTTTTCTTATTTTTTTGTCTTCAGTAAAATACTTGTGCTGTCACCCTTTGGTTTAGTGGGGAACTGTTTATTTCCCAAAATACCCCACAATGTTAGAGATCTTGTATCCATATTATGATCTGGATCATCACAAAAAAAAATGAATGGATTGTTCCATGGCATGTATAAGAATAAAAAATGTCATTAAAAGCAATCCAGAACGTTTCAAGTCATCCTGTACACAGATGGAGACACAGACAAACACACACAAACGTTTCAAAAAACATAACCTCCTTGGCGGAGGTAATTAATTCTAGAGCGTACAGTCTGTGCCAAGTTAAAGACATTTCGAGGTGCTTAAACAGACTGTGCAAAAGTGGAATTGCTTCACTGTTGGAGTTCATAGCATCATGTATACACCTAGCTGTTGGTTTAAAACCCAGAGATTACCCCCCTTCTCAGTATAACCGGCAAGTTTCTGTCTCCCCTGTTTATAGATAAACCCTACTATATATAGACTTTACGTGTCGGGGACAATTGGCTGAAAGGAAGGGTGGAGCTTTCCACTGATCACCATCTGGGGGTGAGTTAGACAGGCTGTAAAGGTTAGCCAGAAACCTGTTTAAAAAAGGTAATTGTGTTTCATGCTCAAGATATTCTTTGTTCAATAACTTAACCCTGCTTTAATCTTTTCTTTAACTGTATTAATGATGATATTTTTAATTTCTATAGAGTTGGAATTTGACACAAGTGCACCCAGTTAACTTATAAGTTAGGTCTGGAGTTTTTTTTTTACCTGATTATATTTAGAGGTATGAGAGTAAAGTGGGCCTGATAAATATGAATGTTTTTTTTTTTTTCAAATTAAACTTGTAAAGAAACTGAAATGTATATATCTGTTTCATTTTAGTTAACAAGTAATCTACTACATGATGGTCTTACACATTACATTCTAGTATAATACTTCTAGTTTGTTGTTACAACAGATGGAAAAGGGGTAAGTATACTTTCAGAGGGCACTATAAAAACTGCTGTGTAAATAAAAAATCTACGATTAGTCTCAGTGTTTTCCACAGTTGTTACTTAAGCAATATTTTCCTTTCTGTTTGACAGTTGAGACAGCAGCTGTTATCTTTATATATATTATAGTGGGCCCCATTCAAAAAAGAAAAGGATTTGGCTGCAGTATGTGTCACAAATCGTGTCACAAACCTAGTTTCAAACCTAGTGATAAATGTCGTTTTACACAGGAGTCACTTCAGCTATGGGTGGATTAAACACTTCATGTATCTACCATTGTGAGGAAACAGAGGGAAAAAAACAAATGTTCAAGCCCAATTATCCTAAGGCATGTGACAAATGTCTCGCTTTGCCTGTCAGACTAAACGCAAATAGGTTTACTTTCTATTTTACCCAGTCTTTTGTGAGGGTCAGACATTAACTTGGCAAACCCTGTGGTCTGTAATCTGGGTGAATTGCAAAGCCATACATCAAAAGTCTTGGCAAAGCTCCTGGGTTCAAAGCTGTTTGAAAACCCAATAGATGGAGAGGGAAACGCCTGGTGAGTGATTACAGAATGGGCGACAAAAAGAATGAATGTGCCCCCCACACTTTCTTTAAGTTTTACTAATGCTCAATATTCTGAATGACTGATTTCAATGCTTACCCTTCGAGAGCAATATCCATTTGTCCTGCAAGAGTTTCAATGGAAAGAGGTAGGAAGCATTTACTCACTTTACACACAAATGATCGGATAAAATGCCACACATGCTTTCCACCGAAAAGATGATTGGATACAGATCTAACAAAAATTCAAACCTCTGCAGCTAAATCTAAGTTCAGCAGACTGACATCAGAGAAATTGAGAGTGCCACAAACAATAATATAGATGGAGGGCATCTAATTGCAATAGTCAAGTGCAAATATAAGCAGCCTCTCCTTAATGGAGCTCTTTGCTGTATCACTCATTGCAGGGGTTCCCCAAGGCTTAACAAGACTGAACACACCATATGTTTATTTGCAGCTCCTCCAGCATAAGAGGTTTTGATGGCATGGTTTTGACACTACCCTTCTTTTTTCCATACTGCAATAACACAAAATCTGGTTTGGACAGTCAGTTACCCAAAGCCCCATACAAAGTAGAAAGTAGAATCTTGTTTGAATAAGTTATTACTGAATAATCTATTTAGCACAGGTTACATAATTTACGACTAAGTGGATATAAAACACAGGTGTATCTGTACATTGTATCATTTTTTGCCAGTCATTTTAGAAATGGAAGCCTATAATAATTTCATATATAATCATTACCTGTGGGCCTGATCTTCAAATGTTTTGTGTCTTAAAACAGGTGAAAACATGTTTGTAGAGGCAGAGCAGATCTACCATGAAGATGCAAATTGATTATTTTTGTTTTATTACTTTTTATGTAGATCCTATTCTAATGATAGAATTGCACAAACTCATGGTTGGATGATATGTAAATGTAAACATTTCCCAAGTGCTAAGCAATTTTTCAAATGGGAAACTCAACTGCAGTCTCAATATTTGACTCTTTTTTAGAAAAGTGTTAAAAAAACAGAGAAAGAAAATTAAGCTGCTAGACTAGCCCAGACAATCACCTGACTTGAATCCCAAAGCAAATCTACGGAATGAACTAAAGATCAGAGTTTATAGAAGAGGCCCACGATACCCTCAAGAGTTGAAGGCTGTTGCATTCAACTAATCAGCTGTCATTGCCAACAAAAGCTTTTGTAAAAGTGTTAAATACATTGCTGTATACAATCAATACTTTTTCCCTGTGTCATTTCACTTTATTACACATAACTTTATTTCTTGACATCTATGACTTGAATTCTTCATTTTTTATATATTTAATGGATTGTTACCGACATCTGGTGAAAATCTCACCTCAAAATCCCCTCTAATAATATATTTATTAAGAAAAATGGTGGCGTGTTCAATATTAATTTTACCACTGTATGCCATGGACATAGCATATTACTCTGAAAAAGAGTGGGTGGTGCCTGATTTTAAAAGTGCCAGGAGAAACAGTTTAGTTAACTACGTATGTCACACATAAGTAATTACTTTTATTGTTTTTTTTGTTTCTTTGTTTTTGTAGATGTACTTACAGCAGTCAGTGGTTGAACTTTTAACAATATAAACAGCTCTTTTGGGACATAACAAAATATGCAACTGAAACATCACTCCTATATCTCTTATTCTTACAGAACAATGCTCTTGCATTATAGGCCTGCCTCCCTTGCTGTGATTGGTCTGGTCTGTTTTAGACCCGAGACTACAGAGAATTACCAAACTAAAGCTGGGCTTACACTGTGTGATATTTTTGTTTTTTGCCCTTTTCGGGGCGATTTTCCAGTCGTGCGAGAATTTTTCGATTGGGCCGACTTTCAGTCTGATCGTGTGTCGTGCGTCATGTAGTGTACAGGCAGTAACGAGGGGATCAGCCTCCGATGACCACATCCCAATCAGGAATCGTGAATTCGGGTCGGCAAATTGCTCAGTGGCCATGTCTTTGTCCAAATACGTAGCCGCCTTTTCTTTTTAGAGCTTTCAGCACAAAATAGCACAGATTGCCAAGGCAGCGTGTTTCACTCTAGTGAGCTTCATATTCCTCTTCTACTCGTTTGGCTTCTGGATAGACGAGCCAGAGTTGCTCCATCTCACTGCAGAGCTGAGTCCGACGTGTTTTTTAGACATACGGTGTAAGCAGCATGATGCTCACCTGGATTGTACACATAGAGAATCACCATAGAGAGCATTCTGACCAGCTGTATCACTGTGTGGTGTGGAGGCTGAAACACCTCAGGCTTGAAGAAAGCAAGAAGAATGGTGAGAACAGCAGAGAGGATCATCAGGGTCCTCTTCCCTCCATAAAAGAACTTTAATCCCAGCGTTGTGTGTCCCGAGCTCATCAGACTGCTAAACTGTTGAAAAAACAATAAATAATGTCACAGACTCTGCATCACACTGATAACATCCATCCATTACTGTCACGCTTGATCCCAAGTGGGCTTGCAAGGGATGCTTGTGCCTATCTCCAGCTGTCTACGGGCGAGAGGCGGGGTACACCCTTTACAGGTCGCCAGTCCATCGCAGGGCACAATGATAACACCAACCTAAAAATACTGCATATTTGCACCATATATATTAATGCTCTGAACTTCCACATCAATACATTTTTTGCACAATGTTTTTTCTCCCAATCTGTTTATATTTGATCACTGCTGGACTTTAAGCAATGGAAATGTTCATTTGCTGTCTGAAAGCTGTACTGAACAAAATTTCTTTTATATACTCTGTGTATACAAAATGATAACGATAAAAGCTGTCTAAGTCCTAATCACTGGTTTTTAACTACTATGGAGTATTTTTATGCTGAAGTTCTTTGAAAAATTTCCAGCTCTAATTATATGCAAAGTTTAATATATTTCAATCTTATTAAAATACAAGAGCCACCTTGTTTTTCACATATTGAATTATGTTCTCCTTAAACATTTGAAAATGGAACAGATTATTACTATGTTGTGTTATCAGTATGATCTACCTGCTTCTAGTGTTGGAATGAAGCTCTGATTATTTAGTGATAACTGTAAATCATCTAACCTTGTAGTGATCTTCTATTGCCCTGCCTCAGCAGCACTTCTCTCCACATTTACCCTTATGTTGTACAGCCTTTTTTTAGCCCCATAATTTCCTAGGCAGAAAGCTACTGATGAGGTTGGTCAAGGATGAAGACTTCTATTAACTCAAATGTTGTACATGAAGGAGATTGCAGACCCATAAAGCAAGGTCTTGTCACTCTCCCAGGTGAGCTCTTGCATGAAGAGCATGATCTCCCTCTTCTCCCTCTGGAAAATTTAGCCTTAAAAGTTTCACCACTTAAGAAGGGATGAAATAAAATCATAGGAATGCTACATCTAATGCTTAAATTCCCTCTCTTCTAGAGTTCATGCTGTGAACAGAACTTAGAGCTTAATTAGATATAATAGGTCACATACAGTATTAGTGTACAAAGTGAAGTGCATTCAATTTCTGGATGAAAGAAGAAGCAAAGGCCATATATATTTTCCAGAACTAGCTGTCAAAACTATTCAAAGCGCACAGAGTACAGTAATGGGACTATAACTGAAACTCATCGAATTATGAGTCATATTTCTTTTAATAATGAATCAAATAAACGTAATCTAGCAAAGTAAAAAAAAACAAGCAAATACAAAACTTTTCCTCATTGCCTTTCATTTGACTATCCATTTCATTCTGTTGGCTAAAATAGCACTTTGCAGCTTTCCCATTTAAAACCTCACAGATATTGGACTTATGTCGACATATTTACCGTAACATGGTTATGAAAATTTATTTGTATAGTTGGTATGGCTAAACATGGGATGCATTGAAATGATTAAAATAAAATTTCAGTACTAAATAGGGTTGCAACCTGATGCCTCATAATGCCATAATAACGATAGATAATTAGTCTCTAATGAATTCACTGTGCTTTGCTTATTATTTGTATTAAACCTTGCCTTGCAAGGAAGATGAATTGTCACAGGATTTTGGGGATCTCAAACTCACGAAAATACACCCTGCCCGAAGCCAATAGCCTTGATACAGAAATGTTTTCAATCAATGATATGCAGTGATGTGTGTGACACCAACATGTCCCCGAAGCGGCCAAAGCAAAACAAACATGGCTGCGCTGGTTTGTGCTGGAATACCCTCTATTTCTTTTTTACAATTTAGAAATGAGTAAACAGATGCTATTTGTGCCTTTGTGGATAGGAAGATGTTTCGCATTCCCTCCTTTCGGATTAGGTAAGAGTTTGATTTATCTGTTAACTTGATTTGAAAGAAGTCAAGAATGTGATACGTCACAACTGCTACTACTGCTGAGAATATCGAAAATCGCAGCAGGTAAAATCATAAATCACCACAGAAAAGCCACTTGGTGATTTACCCAATAAGAATTGCACTGAATGTCCCTTCCTTTTGCAAACACTTTTCCCAGGAGCCTTTCAAGAAGGACTGTAGACTTCAAATTGAACGACAGGCATCAATCTGGATTATGCCAAGTTATATTTGATCTCCCTTCAATTAAATTTGAAAAATACTATAAATCTATATTGCCTTTTTTTTGCAACTGGTCTTTCCACTGATGTAACAGGAGCTTAAAGAATAATTGAAAAAGTGTAAACCTTCAGAGAAGAAAAAACATCTATAAACTAGCACAACTTCCTCTTCTATGAGGCAAAATATTTAAGGCATAAACACAATAAAGTCAAATAGTTTTTATTTCCCTGGCAGATTTAGATTAAACCATCTATTTACCAGCATGTTTTATTTGTGCTGAAAGACTTGAGGCTTTCCAACTGTTATAAATTGCCAAAAACACCACTGAAAACACAGAAATGTAGGGCATAGAGGATTTTCAGAACAAGGTGTGTCTACTAAAAGCTATTATTTGGATTTTAAGAAAAAACAAAGAATGATCAAGTTTCTAACTCAAGTTAGAAAAAGAAACTGGATTCAGGAAATTAGCTTAGCTTCAAAAGACATTTTTTTTTATGGTATGAAGAATATTTTACCAGAGAGCATAGTATCTACCGTGTATGTCTGCTTTCACATTAACAGGAGCCAGGTTAATGGACTGTTTAATCTAGCCTCAAAGCGGGGATAGATATTATGATTAAGAATATGACAGTGCTACCTCCACACCTTGAGAAAGAGATGATTCTACACATGTTGGTTGTCACCTTGCATTAAATGGATGTTTCATCACTGTCACCACCTGATGACGCAAACCCCCTCTTGCATTTTGGGCTCTTTAAAAGAGCTTTAATGCAACCAACTAATGTGACAGGAGATTCACTTGTATGGATTACATTGTGAATTATATCAACAAAACTGTAATGTACATCGAAATACTGGAAATAGTGAATCATCATTGACAACAAAGCACCTCTTGATGGATAATATAAATAGATAAATGTCACGGAAATGCCAGAGACAAGAAAAGGAGGCCTGGATACAACCAGTTACCCAGATGAAAATTGAAGACTTGCTGTAAATGATCACCTATTTCAAAAGAGGTTAAACGCTTCTGGCCAATAATACCACTGAGATTTTAACCACAACCAGGCAATAAGTTGCAGTCATAAACTACTAGAGTGTAATCATGTGGATCTGTATGAGCAGCGCTCTCAATGATGGAGTGCCAAGACTTCAGTGAACCACAGTTGGATCATTTGGGCATCATGCTGTTGAAGTACAATATAAATATAGATTGTGTTGCTCTCACAGGGGCAAAATCTATAACCATGTCCTGGGAGGCTTTGATCTAAGGCTAACATATGACCAAGGCCATTTTTGTTTGCTGAAGGTAAACAGGGAAATCTATAAAGAAACACAGCTTCTATGGTTTAAAGACGTATGATCATACTTTAAAGAGATTCCTTGGGGGAAAGCAAGAGAGTTGGTAAATGTGCTATTCAGATGTCTGACAGCAGCAGATTTTCTGTAATGGTTATTACTTGTATGAAGTTTTTTAATTATTATTATTTTTTACCTCCCTTTCTAGAAAATGAAAATGAACATCATAGTTATTATGATATGTAATATAGGGTCTTGGCTATTTAATGTTTTATTAATTAAATACTCTAATATTTCCTTAACCATGAATGTATGCTTTGCCACGTGTGTACAGTGTTTTTTTTTTCTTTGAATTTCATTTATATATTTTATCACTTTTGTATGGAACATAAACAGCAAATGCTGGGATTGCTGGATAAATTCTGTTTGATAAAATTATATATATATATATATATATATATATATATATATATATATATATATATATATATATATATATATTTTTTTTTTTTTTTTTTTTTTTATTACTAAATATGATTTTTCCAGTTCTATTGCTAGGTAGGTACAGTCCCTTCTGATTGGCACTTGGCACTTATGAGTCTTAATGCAAGAAAAATGTATATCTAATTCTCCCAATTAATCCTAGTTTAGCTTTTATTGTATCTTTTAGATATCTTTTAGATTTTAGAGAGACTAGTACATTAACTGCTTGGAAATTAATTTGAAGAGTTATAGCTGGCCATTTTAAAGTGCCATCTTACTGTTCATTTTTACAACAAAGTTCGATTTTGTGGCAAAAACTGTTGGGAGCTGGAGAAGTTCCACCTTTCTCCAGCAGAGTCTGCCGTGGATCCTTCTGAGGGAGCCTCCTGCACAGCTGCAGCTCATCAAGATCATCAGAGGATCCACTACTTAAGCTGTCTTCAGACCTTGCCTCAACGCCGCAGTGTTGATCCAGTTGGTCAGCGCCTAAGCCTAGATCCTCAGTGAAACTTTGTGACTCTGAATCCAGCCTGGATTCTAACCATTGTCTCTGTCTTCCAGGAAACCAGTGTCTCCTCTGTGAAGCTCAGGAAGAGCTAACCTGCCGAGCCGACCCTCAGAGCCGAACCTGAAGAATCTCAGAGAACCTCCAAGCAGCTCTGGACTAAGAGCTGGAAAACCCCAAAGCCAAGGTCTGTTCTTTATTAGACGTGAGACGCTGAAGCAGCAAGTGGACTCTGCTGATGAACACCTCTCCAGATCCAACAGTGACTCTCCCAAAGCTAACCTCAAGAACCCTCAAGGTACAATCAGTAATCTTCTGGAAATCAAGCCTCTGCTTGCAACGCTAACTGAACTGTCTCTCACGCAGACTCCGGTGAACCAGTGTACAGGCCCGAACCAGAACCTGTACATTCTGTGTGTTTGTGCAAAATAAACTTGTTAAACTTTCATCCCTGTGTCCGTCAGTGGTGTTCTGCATATTTGGGTTGCTATCAGTGAACCCATCATGACAGAACACTGCGGCCAAACTCAAGGCCCAGCAGATTACTTCATCCGTCGATTGGAGGAACAGGCGGTCCAGATCCATGGGCACGGCCTGGCGCTATGTGAGTTAAACACCCACATTGAAAGACAAAATCAAGCTATCCAAAGTTATGCTAATTACATGAACAGCATTAACGCTGCACCGAGACCACAACCATTTCCGGGTCCAGCTCCACCTCCGAGGTCACCAGCAGTGACGTCATCAGAGTTCCGCCCTAGTCTTCCAGAAAGATTTTCTGGTAACTTGAAAGATTGCAAGGGATTTTTATTTCAGTGTCGTTTGATTTTTCAGAACTACCCTGGCAGCTTTTCCACGGACTACAAGAAAATAACCTTCATTCTCTCTCAGCTAACAGGAAGAGCCTTGGAGTGGGCTCAGGCAAGATTTGCCTCCGACGATAGCTTAAACTGCAATTTTTCTGACTTCATCTCTGAATTTACCCAGGTATTCAACCAAGAAACTGACCAAACCATTGATTCTCGAGCTCTTTTCAATCTGAAACAGGGAAATTCTTCCGTGGCTGAATTCTCCATCAACTTCCGGGTTAAAGCGGCAGCTTCCGGATGGAACCAAAGTGCTCTGAAGGGAGCCTATTTTATGGCGTTAAATGAGCACATTAAAGATGACCTTGCAACCCTCGACGAACCAGCTACCCTCGAAGATCTAATTCGTCTCACCATTAGATTGGACAATAGGATTCGTGCCAGAAACAGTTCAAGAAAGCAGGGGACACTTTCTTCTGCCTCACATAACGTGACTGTTTGTTCTTCCTCTACAGAGCAGCTGCCCATTCAGAGACCTAAATCCCAGTCTCTTCCGTTGCCTATTCAAGCCTCTCATTCGGGCGAAAGAGATGTCGAACCCATGCAGGTGGGACACACAAGGCTCACCCCAGAGGAGAGACAAAGACGTTTTCTAAGCAAATTATGCATTTACTGTGGTGAGAGTGGACACTTCATCGCTTCCTGCCCGGCTAAATCAAAAGCCTGGGCCCGCCAGAGGATTTCTAACCAAAGCCTCTCTTTTTCTGCATTCATCGACTCAGGCTGTGAACGGAATTTAATCGATTCTAACCTCGTCCAACAACTCCAAATAGAAACTATTCCTCTGACTCAGCCTCTTAGTGTATCTGCTATTGACGGAAAGAGACTCCATCAAGTTACCCATCAAACTCAGCCCCTCGAGCTACTTCTGTCAGGTAACCACTGAGAGACAATAAAATTTTTTGTTTTTCCCTCTGCATGTTCCCCTCTGGTGCTTGGTTTCGAATGGTTGGAGAAGCATAATCCTCACATTAATTGGACTGAGCGTCACCTGGAATCGTGGTCCATCTCATGCCATGAAACATGCCTTCGTTCTGCTGCCCCCTTGGTGGGGTCTCCTAGAGGTGGGGGGGAGATGGACTCTCCTGACCTTTCTTCAGTTCCTCCTGAGTACCATGACCTAGCCCCTGTCTTCAGTAAGGTCAGTGCGACGTCCCTACCTCCACACAGACCATATGACTGCGCCATCGAACTTTTACCTGGTGCTCCACTACCTAGCAGCAGGTTGTATAATATTTCCAAGCCTGAAAGAGAAACCATGGAAAAATACATTAACGAATCATTAGCTGCAGGAATAATCCGCCCATCTTCCTCTCCTTTGGGCGCCGGGTTCTTCTTCGTTGGGAAGAAAGATGGTTCCCTGAGACCATGTATTGATTACCGAGGTTTGAACCAGATCACAATTAAGAACAAATACCCACTTCCTCTCCTCGCCTCTGCATTCGAACCCGTACAGGGAGCCACTGTGTTTTCTAAACTGGATTTAAGGAACGCTTATCATCTCCTTAGGATCCGAGAAGGAGATGAATGGAAAACAGCCTTCAAGACCCCATTGGGCCAATTTGAATATTTGGTAATGCCTTTTGGTCTAACTAACGCTCCAGCCTGCTTCCAGGCCCTCGTGAATGATGTTCTCAGAGACTTTCTAAATGTATTTGTTTTCGTTTACATTGACGACATACTCATTTACTCCAAGAACCTCGATGAACACAAGAAACATGTCCGTCTTGTTTTACAGAGACTGCTGGAGAACAAGCTGTTCGTGAAGGCCGAAAAGTGCGAATTTCACCAGCCTTCAGTCACCTTTTTGGGGTTTGTGCTCGAGGGCGGCCAGGTAAAACCATCTGAGGACAAGATAAAGGCAGTTTTAGACTGGCCAGTTCCAGAGAACCGCAAACAGCTACAAAGATTTCTAGGTTTTGCAAATTTTTATCGTCGTTTCATCAGAAACTATAGCCAGACCGCCCTTCCATTAACTTCCCTGACCTCCGTCAAACGCACCTTTCAGTGGACTCCTGAGGCTCAGGCTGCGTTTGATAAATTAAAATCTTTATTTTCCAGAGCACCAGTGCTTATACAACCTGACCCAGCGAAGCAGTTTATTCTCGAGGTGGATGCTTCAGACTCTGGAGTTGGAGCAGTCCTATCCCAGAGACTAGACTCAGATCAAAAGATCCAATCTTGTGCATTCTTCTCCAGTAGACTTTCATCCGCTGAGCAGAATTACAATGTGGGAGACCGAGAGCTGTTGGCCATCAAACTAGCGTTGGAGGAATGGAGACATTGGCTGGAGGGAGCTGAGCATCCGGTTCTTGTATGGACCGATCACAAGAACCTGGCTTACATCCAGTCAACCAAGCAAGCAAATCCCCGTCAATCCAGGTGGTCAATTTTCTTCTCACCGTTTAATCTCATCATCTCCTACAGACCCGGATCCAAGAATGTCAAACCCGATTCTCTCTCTCGTCTTTACTCTGTCGATCATCCCGAGATGCCTGAACCTGTCCTTCCGGCTTCCTGCACAGTGGGGGTGGTCAACTGGGAGATTACTGACCTCATCAACTCCGCCCTGGCCACTGAACCCGATCCAGGTAACGGTCCCACTAACCGAACCTATGTACCATCTTCCGTCAGGTCCCGTCTCATCCAATGGATGCATGCCGCCAAGTTCACTGCTCATCCCGGAGTCAGCAGAACAATAGCCCTGATCTCAAGACGCTTCTGGTGGCCCACCCTCCATAGAGACGTAAAGGAGTATGTGTTGGCTTGCTCCACATGTGCCCGTAATAAAGCCTCACACCAACCTCCTTCTGGCCTGCTTCAACCGCTTCCTGTTCCCTCGCGCCCTTGGTCCCATATCGCCATTGATTTTGTCACTGGCCTACCCGTTTCTCGAGGTATGTCCACCATTTTCACCATTGTAGACCGTTTTTCGAAGGCCTGCCATCTCATTCCCCTTAGGAAACTCCCCACGGCCTTCCAGACAGCCCAGCTCCTCATCAAACACGTCTTCCGTTTACACGGCATTCCCCAAGAGATCCTCTCAGACTGAGGTCTTCAGTTCATTTCCCAGGTCTGGAAGGCTTTCTGTTCAGCTCTCGGCTGCAAACCCTCTCTGACCTCTGGTTACCACCCCCAATCTAATGGACAGACTGAGAGGATGAACCAGCAGTTGGAATCAACCCTTCGTTGCCTCACCTCAAACAATCCCGTGGACTGGAGCCAATTTCTCCCTTGGATCGAATACGCGCACAACTCCCTCAGATCTGCCTCCACTGGTCAATCACCTTTCCAGGTTATTCTCGGTTATCAACCTCCACTTTTCCCCGCAGACGAGAGAGAGATTTCGGTCCAGTCCGTAAACCAACACATCCGCCGCTGCCAGAGAATCTGGAGAGAAACCATCGGCACCCTCAACCAGTCTTCCGAGTCCATCAAACGCTTCGCCGACTCCAGGAGACGTCCCGCCCCCGAGTACATTGTGGGCCAGGAGGTATGGCTGTCCACTTGAGACATTCCCCTCATGGGGATGTCTCGAAAGCTCTCTCCAAGGTTTATAGGCCCCTACAAGATCACCCGAGTCATCAATCCTTCAGCTGTCCGTCTCCAACTAACTCAGTCCCTCCGAATCCACCCTACCTTCCACGTGTCCCAAATCAAACCTGTCACCTCGAGCTCTCTGTGCCCACCTTCCGACTCCCCACCACCCGCCCTGGAGGTCGACGGTCATCCAGCCTTCACAGTCCGTCGCATCGTGGACTCCCGTCGACGAGGTCGCGGATGGCAGTACCTCGTCGACTGGGAGGGTTACGGACCGGAGGATCGCCAGTGGGTTCTGGGCTCGTACATCCTCGATCCTGCCCTTATCAAGGAGTACGAGCGTTCCTGCCCTTCGACCTCTTCCGGACCGCCAAGGGGCGGTCGTTGAGGGGGGGGTACTGTTGGGAGCTGGAGAAGTTCCACCTTTCTCCAGCAGAGTCCGCCGTGGATCCTTCTGAGGGAGCCTCCTGCACAGCTGCAGCTCATCAAGATCATCAGAGGATCCACTACTTAAGCTGTCTTCAGACCTTGCCTCAACGCCGCAGTGTTGATCCAGTTGGTCAGCGCCTAAGCCTAGATCCTCAGTGAAACTTTGTGACTCTGAATCCAGCCTGGATTCTAACCATTGTCTCTGTCTTCCAGGAAACCAGTGTCTCCTCTGTGAAGCTCAGGAAGAGCTAACCTGCCGAGCCGACCCTCAGAGCCAAACCTTAAGAATCTCAGAGAACTTCCAAGCAGCTCTGGACTAAGAGCTGGAAAACCCCAAAGCCAAGGTCTGTTCTTTATTAGACGTGAGACGCTGAAGCAGAAAGTGGACTCTGCTGATGAACTCCTCTCCAGATCCAACAGTGACTCTCCCAAAGCTAACCTCAAGAACCCTCAAGGTACAATCAGTAATCTTCTGGAAATCAAGCCTCTGCTTGCAACGCTAACTGAACTGTCTCTCACGCAGACTCAGGTGAACCAGTGTCCAGGCCCGAACCAGAACCTGTACATTCTGTGTGTTTGTGCAAAATAAACTTGTTAATTTGTTTCATCCCTGTGTCCGTCAGTGGTGTTCTGCATATTTGGGTCGCTATCAGTGAACCCATCATGACAAAAACAAAGCCTACAAAAAAATTTGAACCCCTAAATATAATTTGATTTATGGTGGAAGGATGTATCACAAACATCTAACATTTCTAATTTTTCTAACCTTCTGGAGCTGAAAATCTATTTTAGAAGAGAGAAAGTTATATTCTCTCTTACAACATTCCCTAGTTTTTCTCTTTTGCATTTTCTAAATAATGAAGCCATTAAACATGTTTTTATTAAGAATCAACGAATACCCAACTAATACAAAATTCTGTTTCTAAGGTTTGATTTAGAAAAGCATCAAAACCATGCCAAATCTATATGAAAAAAATATTTCATCCATAATGAAGAAGATGTATTGATACAAAATCTTTTTAACACAGTTCAGTTTTACCAGCCAGGACTACTGTTTACTCAAATTAGATAGAGAAACAGTCCTGAACTCCCTGACCAAAATCTTTGTTTACACATGCATACAGTACCCTTTTGTTTAAAAATCTAAATGGCCAGTGAGTGCTGACATGATGATGGAAAGAGTCCGGATGAGCCTGTGTCAATAGGCAAGAGCGACACTCACCCACCCCAAGCAAAGCCACAGAGGATAAAGGTCCCATCGTTCTGTCCATTACATGGAAGAAATGAGAGAGAGGTAGGCCCTGGACCGTTGAAACAGGGTCATTGGGGACTCCCTCCATCTACCCTCAAATCAAGAAATTAGAAGAGACACACAACCTTGGCTTTTAGAGTGAGCAGGCTTACAAAGAAAGCATTGAATAGAGCTCTGTCAATTTGCCAAAGCAGCTCTGGTGATTAACATTTGAACTGTTGCACATCAAGAGCCCACTGTGGATGAATGGTCATTCTATCAGCATCATTAGGGCAAACCTATTCAAGGCTGCCAAGCACAAATTTCCCTGGCCCAACTGTCTAGCATGAATAAAGACTGACAATGTCAACCTAGAGTAAATAGTCATATCTCCAGGATTGTTTAATTACTTCAATAAACAGCATTTAGAAGCCAAGATAAGCAATAAGCCTCTTTAACTACTGGAGTGTGTCATAATCATAACCTGTCTAGCAGAATGGTGAGTAAATAACAAAAATAGAGGACAATTACATATAAACAGAGATAAATGGTACCTTTATAAATATACTTTTAAGATGAAAAAACAGATTTACATCAGTCACCTATTTGCCAGAATGTATACAAAATTAAACAATAACTGGTAAAAAGTGATTAAATAACAGTGAAAAAAACTGGCTGGAAAACCAGTTATATTGGTTAAAGCCAGATGCCCGAATTGAATATGTGAAACAGTTTGTTTTACCTATATCAATCTGGCATTTAATCAGGCTACAGATTTCCTGTTTTAGATTAGATGGGAATAAAAAATAAAAAATATATATTTGTTAATTACCAAATTTTGGACATTTTGCAGGGATTTTCATTACTGTACACAAGTTCAGAGGTTAATAGAAACAATAATTTGTATTCGATCATACAGTTTGATAAAAGCCACATGATAATTTGTTGTGGGATATTTTTGCACTTCAGATAACTAACGTCTTTGATGGTTACGTTTAGGGTGAGGGCCCCTGTTAGGCTGAAGAATTCAATGGAAGTCAATGGAAAGGTCCAGCAAAGATAGTGAGTTAGTTGGTGTGTGAGTGCATTTACATATTGCTAATCTCTCATCCACCCCTCATAATTAATGGACATTACAGGTGGCTTTCCTCCTTAGGCCAGATTATTACCCTTGCAGGGTATCTGACTATAGGAAAGGAGTAGCTCTTGACTTCCTGGATCTTGTTCTTGCCAAAACTGACTTCTCAGAATTTGCCTTAATTCTTGATGATATTTGGCTTTTTCTGCTTTTCTTGTGGCCTGTAATATTGCAAGACACTTACAATATGGCTTACGGCATGGCTCTCTCCTACATCTACTTTTTTCGGTGTGGGAGTTAAACCCTGTGTGTGGATGTTAAGAGCCTGCTATATATTTAAAAAAAAAGATAAATGACAAAATGCTGTATCACAAATGCTATAAATATCACGGTCCAATTATCAGCTATTGTTTTTTTTACCTTACCTTACTGAATTGCATAACATATCCATACATAACATATTTAACTTTGTGTAGTTAAACCTTGGGTTTAACCTTTGTTCATGACTTAATATGAAAAAATTGTTTTCCTCTTGCTTATCGCGTATAGACTTAAGTCCCACAATTCTTTTCGGGACAATTCTCCAGTCGTGCGACAATTATTTGGATCAGGCCGAGTTTCAGCCACATCGTGCATCCTGTGTCCTGTACTTTAGTATACAGCGGTTAGTGAAGGGCGATTAGCATCTCATGACCACCTCCTGATCAGGAATTCTAAAGTCGGGAGAAAATCAAACATGTTGGAAATTCAGTCGGCCCTTCTCAGGTGTTTTTGTGCAAATTCTGCTGTTGAAGCAGAGCTGCAAGCCTCTACAAGCCGATTTACCAGAACCTCGCACACTGTGCATGTGCAAACAAGGGATTTCTTCTTCTTCCGGATTGAAAAATCCAACATGCACCACCTCTCTACGGTGAGTCCAACCTGTGGATTTTGGATGTACAGTGTGAGCTGTTAGATTGCATTAGAGTAACGGGCCATATAGTGTAAAAAGGCTGGAAGACAGGTGGGAGAAACAACTGTTGATTAGATTAGGCACAAGCTGCACATGGCTGTGCATTATTTAGTTTTTTCCAGTACCGAGTCTAACCACAAAGAAATTAATTGTCTGGATGAAACACATTTTTTTCATAGTGTTTAATTTATTTTATTTAATACCAACAGATGATAACGAAAATGAGATTAAATAAAACAAAACTAATGAGTCCAACAGCTGAGCTGTGGAGGTGGTCAGCAGCACCAAATTCCTGGGGGTGCTCATCACAGACTCAGCTGGACTGTGAACACCACCTCACAACCTTCTATAGAAGTACCTTAGAGGGCATTCTGACCAGCTGTCTTGCAGTACGATGTGGAGGCTGCAATGTCTCAGACTGGAAGAACGTGAGAAGAGTGGTGAGGATGGCTAAGAGGATAATCAGGGCTCCTCTGCCTCCCTTAAGGACTTTCATCCCAGAGCTGCGTGTCCAGAGCCCGTAACATCATCAGTGACCCCTCACACCCCTACCACGGACTGCTCTCCCTGCTGCCTTTTGGGAAGAGGCTACACAGTAACTGCTGCAGGTCCAGCAGGTTCTGCAACAGCTTTTTCTCTGCTGCCATCAGACTGTTGAAACTCTGATCTACTGTAGACTCTATATCACACTTGCAACACATTTGCACTACCAACATGGCTTATTATTTATAATCCCTTTAAATAAAACCCAACTCAGCCTTTTGCACAATATTTATTTATTTTGCACTGCTTTTTGAACCTTTCCATATCAATAACTTTTGTAGCATGACATTTAAACAGCTTTTTCTCCTACACTGTCTACATTCTTGATCATTGCTGCACTTCATTAATGCTAATGTTAATTTCACTGTTGTTAGCCACTGATTGTTGACATCTCTGGCGGCACAGTGGAATAAAAAGTCAATCAGAGCAGGAGACTGAGAGGGATGTATACAGCCACTAGTTGACAGACCAGAACCATAACATCCTATGCAGTGTATTCACTGTACTATTATTTTTAGCTCTTTCCCCCTGCACTCCTCTTAACGACCGACCCTCAGAATCATAGACAGGTTTCAGATATGGCAGGCTAACGATGGAACCAAACGACCCATTCATTGGTTACCATTTGCATGTTTCCAAGCAATACAAGGCTTTGTCTATATAAGACTCAAACTCACTGCGGATCCAGACATTTGAATTGAGAAAGCTTCCTGGAGAGGTGGCGAAACGTCTTCAGATCTTGGAAACCAAGTCCAGTGGATATTTTTAGATTTTTTACGGAAAGCATTCGTTTTGCTCTCTTCTCTGCCATTGCCATTGGTAAAAAATGAATCCCATTGAATAGGCTCTCAACTTTTGATCTGATCATGTAGTGAGATCTGGTTATAATTAATTAACTGATAGTTAATGTCGGAGGGAAATCATATTTAAATGTCAAATCATTCTGGCTTAAACATGTTTATAAATGTACTCTTTATCAGACACTATTGTCCCAAAATTTTGAACATTTCTGTTTTAAAAAAATATCCTGTTTTTTTTTCGTTATCTTATGCAAACCAGTTAGTTATACGTCAGCTTGTACACCTAAATTCCGCCAATCACATATCAACGGTCATCTGTAAATCAAATGTTTCGGTCATAGCATCTATATTCATATGTCACAGCTTTTATACGCAACGGTTGAAATAAGAAACATTTAGTTTACCATTGAGTTACATCCCAGTGTTCACGGGGATGGCAGACGTAGAGCTAACATAACTGGCCATGTTGCGAGGCAAGGGCTCCAACCTGTACAGCTGTTAGCCTTCTACACCAAAGGAAGCCTCTGCCGCCCTGGCGTCCTCTTCCGCAGTAACTTTGTCCCTGCTTTCCTCCTCTAAATAAATAATTTATTAGGAAGGAGACTCATCCATGACCTCCGAAACAAAACTCTCCTCCTTATGCATGTTTCCGCTGTCCATAGCGTTCCTTAACAGTGTCGTTTCTAAGTCATCAATTTAGTAACCTACTTGCTCCCAATGTAACTTCCCATTGAGAACCTACTAGCACGAAGTTGCTAACTGGTCAGCAATATGCTTCTGAGACACCGGCCACAATCAAACTACAATCAATCAACAACACCACCCTCTTGATAAAGGACAAATCACATTTACTTTATTCACTCGTGTAAAGTTGTGCACGACTCGGGAAAATTCGAAAATGCAATGCTTGGAACAGCCGTTTCCGTAGAACTTTAATACCAAACTTATTTTTCATAAACTTTTTTTTTAACCACATAGTAGATATATATTTCAGTTCAATTCAATTAAATTTGTTTATATGGCGACAATTTTACGACACCTCCTCTCAAGGCACTTCACGATTCAACCAGGTCATCCAGTCAAATTGATTAAAAGTTTTCTATCCAAGGAAAACCAGTTTTTCTGGCAAACTCATTGACTCAAAGGCAATCCCTCACACTAAGCATGCTTGTAGCAACAGTGGAGAGGAAAAACTCTGTTTTAACAGGAAGGAACCTCCAGCAAAGCCAAGTTCAGTGTGAGCAGCCATCTGCCAAGGCCAACGGGGGTTCAAGGAGACAGAAGCAGACATACGGTAAGAAGCAGAGATACAAAAGGCATCTGTCAAAAAGCTCCACAGGTGGCCCTGTCCAGAAAACACACAGCCAGGCAGACGAGTTCAGAGCCAGCTCCCATATCAGAGTTTGAAGAGAGTACATCTAGCCAGCCACAGTCAGAGAAACAGGACTACACTGAAAAACAGGCCAATCTAGAACATCTATAAACAAAGGTGTTAATGGCAGCAGCACAGCTGATATTTCTCTCCAGGAAGGTGTCACAGCAAAACAGGAACAGACCAGATGAAGCTACTATGAGAAAAAGCAGAGAGAGCACAGTGTTAGAGACTGAACAAACAAATTCTGCAGAGTGGGAGAATAGAGATAGAATGATGAAAAAGGGGTCCCTATGTCTTCCAGCAGTCTAAGCCTATAGGAGCATAACTATAGAGATAGCTCAGGATAACATGTACCTCTCTAACTTTAAGGTCTTCTTTAAATCTGAATTAAACAGCGTATTTCTGCCTCTGTAAGAAGCTGAACTATTGCAGGTATTTTTGGGAAACATATATGTATTGTGTAACTTATTTTCTAACACCTTTAATGATTTTGAGCATCTACTATTGCAACATTGTTTAGTGCCAATGAAAGCTCTATGTGTCCTGGCTTTGTATCTGCACTGCACCTGCCTGCTGTCTAGCAACAGCAGCACATGTTCCTTTCTAATCTGTCCTCATCATCACTTCTGCATATTCTTTTACTTGCAGTGTTTGACAAGGTTGTTGTGGTGCAGCTACTCCTCACAAACATCCAAGATCATGTATTAGCTATTTCCGGAGCCAAAATAAGTAATCAGAAGACTTGGTAAATTATCTTTTCTTACGGTATATAGTGCTTTTTCAAGTCAGAATATCTAGTAGAGATGCAGTGACATGCGGTGAGGTTTATGCTTGGTGAGGCACTGAAACCTTTAGAGTCCGATTTACAAGTATATAACCCTAAAAGAGTAGCTTATTCAATTCGCTACTGGTGATTTCGTAGCTCAGCAGCATTCTTCACACACAATCTCTCTCTCTTACACGTAAGGTAAATATTAAAGGTAAATATAAGAAAACATTGTACAATTACAGCAGCAAGAGAATGCAGCATTTGCTCTGCATCCTTGTGTGTTGCCCCTCATAATTATTAATTACACAATACTTACATCACAAGAGAGTATGAGTGGTATACAAAAAGATAGATTTCAATTTTGACCTTTAGTGAAATTTTCAGTTGTTTTTCAGTTTTATTCTGATACTGAAATAAATCTAATACAGATTTCTCAAAGAAAAGCATGAAAAGAAATAAAAATAATATTTTATTTAAGGCCAAAAATTAGCTTTTATATATTCTATTGTTTTTTGTGTGTCTTTTCTAATTTTTTTGGTAGATTTAAATAAAAACTGGTTGTGGTCTTACCTTTATTTTTAGATGAAATACATGTGCCTATCCTTCACCACAAAACCTCAGTTTTCAGAGTCCTCCTTATTTTCCTTTAGTTTTAAAAGTCTTGGCCTAAGAGATCATTGCCAGGGAGGAAAGTCGTCCTAAATATGTCCTATTCCGTTTGTACATTTTCAGTCTTTTCAACGCAGAGAATTACCTTTCCACTGGCGCTATTGTGGCTGGTATAGTGAGCACTAGTTGGAGTAATTTTTTTACCTCAATAACAGTCTGTAGCAGATCCTTCTTGCCAAAAAGCCGAGAAGCTGTCCAGCATATTTGCATTCAAAAATGCAAATATGCAAATTGGTTTGCTGTATAAACCAATTTTTTTTAGCTCCAGCATTGGTCTTCTGTTGTTAATCACTTGCTCTTTGGACTGAAAGAGCAATTTTTTTGAAATTGTTTTAACTTAGCTATATAATAGTCTTCCATTTTGGACTAAGTAAAACATGTTAACGGTTTGTTTCACCCTGTGCCTTTTCATAATGCTTAATCATCTTTAGCATTAACAGAATTTATTCCAGTCAGGTTTAACAAAATCATTGATATAAGCAAACAAGTTACACAGGAAGTCTTCACCTTCTTTCTTAGGCCTGCTAGATACTAAATGCCACAAACAGGAAGCAGGTGCACCACAGCATTACCATATAAGGAGATGTTAGACCATTTTTGGCCATCATGCTTCATCTTAGCCTTAGCTCAGAAAGTGAGTAAACTTTTAGAATTACCGGTAGTACTTATTTACTGTACTGATATTATTTGTGATTTGATTTGTTTTATTTTGGAATATAATGTCAGTAAATCCCAGGATTTTTTTTCCTTCTTCCTGTTCCCTTTTCACTTGTGTTTAGAAAATGTTGCCACAGAATGTGTGTAAATTACTGGTGGACTTGTTAAACTAAGTCAATAAACGAAGTGATTGAAAATGACTAAAACAATGCATAGCAAGAATAATTCCTAAGTGGATTGTTTTGCCTGAAAATAACTTTGCTGAAGGCTTGACTCTTTTTTCCAAACCTGTAAACAGTTTGATAAAAAAAAAAACACCAATTATCCTTAAATCTCTATAAGGCCATTTTATTTTGACCCAAAGAGTTTAGATCTATGTCTACTCTACCATATTTATATATTTTTCCCCTTCCCCTTTCCTTTCAGTTAAACATCAGCCTGATCTTGTTTGATAGACATGTTTACCCAAGCTCTGGATAGAATTCATTAGCCATAATTAAGCGTATACTTGATCAGGAGGGTATAAAAAAAGGATTATGTGAAGTTAGATTAAAGGGAGCTGAGTGAAACCAACGAAGAGATTATCAAGCGCTGCCAGACAAGTTCCCTGCCTTTGGAGTTGGGGCTTTTCAGATCGCTATCTTGATGGTGCTTTATTCGTCAAGCAAAAGCTAATGCTTGAAACGAGCTTGGTTTTATCCAGAATTCTCAGCAGGAGCGTAACTCCGGAGATTAATTATTTACCAGTGTTGGAGTGCATGCACCGAGTCAGACAAAAGGTTAAACAGACTTGAGAGACCAGCAAAACAGTTGGAAAAAATCAGTGGGAGTGAGCTTCCACAACTCACAGATAGATAGACGACAGCTTTAATTTGAATATTTTTTGTGTTTTTGGACTTTTTCAGAATGTTTTAACCATCATTAATTCATGTTTTAAATCTAGATTTAGATTTGATGACTATCCAGATCTATTGGACTTAAAGTTGAAATTAATTATTTCGATCCTTGGAAGCCGCTTATATTTCTCATCTTTTCATTCCCTAATCTGTATAGCATTCAGTATTTAAACTTTTCTGTATGAATACCCCTTGTATCAATGAATTTATATCAGAACCTCTCTTGTTTACACCCTGCTGTTTTTGGCCGTTCTGTTAATTAAAAGCATTTTTACTCAACAGGCTCTTGGAGCTTGGTATCCGCAGTTGGGTCCTCATTAAAAACCAAAACCAAAGCATAATAATCCAAATAGTATTTTTTACATAGACATAGCAACATGACTAGTAAAAGCAATTGTCTAAGAGGCCTGACATAAAACCAGAGATTTACCCATTGTATATTTTATTGCTCGAATGTTATTGTTGTGAAAACAAAACAAAAAAAACAATTACTTTTGCTGTCAAAAAACTCCCTTTCTATTTAAATATATTTTGTTTGGTAGTGTAGCTGTAGT
The DNA here is from genome assembly GCF_016077235.1 of Cyprinodon tularosa. Lineage (NCBI taxonomy): Eukaryota > Metazoa > Chordata > Actinopteri > Cyprinodontiformes > Cyprinodontidae > Cyprinodon > Cyprinodon tularosa. The sequence continues at coordinate 129,539 of NW_024039154.1, read as the reverse complement.
GTGTAATAACTTCAGGGATTTGCTGACAGAAATGTAATATATTATACATACCGTAAGTATGTTATTTATATATATGTGGACTCAAAGTCTCAAGCTTTATATTTACGTTGCTGTGGAAATTGCTATTTATATTTATATAAGAGCAGCTCCCATTTGTATAGAGACTGACATACTTGTGCTACACCAGAGAAAAGCTGACAGACAGATAGGTGACTGTAGAGATTGCCATTAGGCCAGAATGTGTCTGCAGCAAATTAGGCCTAATTAATATCTATTTCCTACACAGGGTTATAAAATATTACTTATAAAATTATCTATGTGGATTACCTTGTCCTGTAATTTGTCCATGTTTGTGTTGGTCATAATGCCCAAAATTGGCGGACGAATAACTCACACAACAGAGGTAAGGTTCTGGAGTTGGAATGGATCAGTGCGAGAACGCCAGCTGAGAAGACTCCATAACCGTGAAGGAGGAATACAGTTCGGCTTTTTTGCAGCTTTGCCGGAGCTCTAAATGGGGAAAACTCTAAGTTGAGACACTGTTTGTATAGGTAACGTATGGTAAACCAGGAACCTGGAACCAGGAGGACGGCGTCAGTTCGTTAACGCCACTGCGTTGGTACAGACCAAACCCAAACCTTGTCCTAGTGATTCAAAACCCTTGCCTAAACCCTGCTCTGAACCTTTTCTTGCAGAACCCCTTTTTCTGACTCTTGGATGCAGCCTGGAACCATAGACCTTGGATCCCCATCTGAAAACCACCAGGAACCGAGAGGGATCTCGGATTTATCCACCGCTCAGCCCTCCTACCTGCGCTCACCTGCCTCTCCACCCTCGAACCATCAACCAGGGAGAGAGTACTGGTCAGCACTCGGACCACTGGGCACACTCCCCCCAAGATCGGACAACAGCCTCTCTACAAAGCCCAGAAGAACCTGACCAGACTATACAGCTTCCAAGTTATCCCCACTATCTTGTTTTCAATAAACCTCTTAATCTACAACCTGCCTCTGTATTTGCTGTTGTTCAGAGTCACCTTCAATTATGACAACTGAAAGAATACTTTAAGCATTGGTTCTATGTTAAAATAGTTACGAACTGCAAAAATGTATGTGCTCTATATTTTAATTTGTTTTTAGAGACAGGAAACCATAAAAAAGAATGAGATATAATTTTTTGCAGATTAAGGTCTAGTCAAATATGTGACCAATATATATTTGCATTCATCTGTGTAAATATAATGATACAGAAGAATAAACCAGTGAACTGTTCACTAACCAAGTTGCTTTGGCAGAGCTCTGTCTGAAAAAAAGCTTTTATGGACCACTGACTTTCCACAATCAACCTTCCTACTTTCCTTTTTCTGTTTAATTTCTACGTTGATTTGTAACAACAGTAACAAAAGGAACTGATTTCCTTTATTCATCTTTTCCCTGAATTTCACAGCTACAAAGCTTATAGCTTTACCCAGCATTGCCACCCTGCAGACGTCAGCACTTATTTCCTAAATATGTACACTTTTTGTACGGTGAAATGTGTTTACACATCCACTCCGGAAAGCTGCACACTCACCCCACTGTAAGTAGATTACATGAGAATAGAACTAGTTTCACTGTATAGCTTGAAAACAAATCAGCTTGTACTTAAATATCAGCAAAACAGGGCCTTTGCTTTTTGCAATTACAATGTGCAACAAATCAAAATAGAAACTGGATGTGTTTGTTGTAGATTTTTTCCTCCCCATCTCAGATTTTTTCATAAGTACCTATTGCTGAGGCAGCTTTTTGTGGGACAACAAGCTCTGTAGAATTGCACATGTCTCAGCAGATATGAAAAATTGACATCAGAGGTAATGAACTGACTTACACAAGAATGCAGTCTGTTGTATGAACTTGCAGACCTGTTTATCTTTCTGGGAATAGGATCTTTGTTTTGATTTCATAATAACAAAAATAATCAGCAATTTTTTATAGCCTTAATCTGAATGATCTTCAAAGAGTTATAGGATGTGTAGACTTCTTAAAAAGCGCATGTTTTCTTAAGTATTGCAGAAAACAGCACTTCTACTAAAATCCAAGATGACATTTAGTTTCCAGTTTTAATTTAAAGTGAAATTATCGTTCCACAGAGTAATTACAATAACACGTGCATCTCTTCCATTATATTTATTTGTATTCATCAGGGGTGGGTATTGGCAAAGAAGTCATGTTTCGATTCGAATCACGATTCACATGCCACGATGTGATTCTATCGCGATGCATTGCGATATTTTCACTGAACACTGTAAGAAAAAGATACAGCCATTACCAGTGGCTGACTGGCTGTATATGATCTGGATAGTGTCTTCAATTGATACATAACTGAAAGCAACTGAATTCATACATAGCTGTATTTATTGAAATGACTTTTGGAGGTGTTGCCATGAAAACAAATACTGGACACAAATGTTACTATTTCTGGTATGGACACACTGACAAAAAGATCTTAGGATTCATCAAACTTAAAATAACAAAATAAAGATAATCAGTGCCATTTAAATGGCCTCAGTGGTCCTTTTAACCAATGAAACGAAAACATTCAAATGTATATTTCCCCTTTTGCAAATTACGTGCGTCATATCTATTTCATTTTTACCTTCTTTGTTTTTAAAGCCAAAATGCATCCAAGCATCTGATTTGAAAATGTGATGGAGCCACGGGGCGAATTTTCATAGTGTCCTCCATGTTTTATTTCATATGACTCGTCGCAGTATCCCACGGCCGGAAATGCTTGTGACACAAGGCAGCGGGCGTCAACACATCCGCAGCGACATCTGCTGGACTGGAAGTTGTATGCCACTTGGTTTGGCTGATGTGCGCCAACCATTAATGTATTTTATTTGTTCTTTTTTTTTATTTTTTATAATCGATTCTTGCCTTCAAGAATCGATGCAGTAGATCACAAAATTTAGAATTGTGATGCATTGTCATGGCGATTATTTTGCACACCCTTAGCATTCATCAGCACTGTAACAATCAATCTTCAAAATAATCCACATTTTAATTTAGGAATTGGTAACCCCTCATTGCAACTGTAAAGTGACATTTCTTTTCAGCAAATAAAACTGCATATACACAGTGAGATATGTTCTATTAGGGTTGGATGGTGAATAAAAAAATGGATTCAGAATTTTGCAGGCATTAAAACTTCCTCCAGACTTTGTTAGTAGGGGTACAAGGAAAGCAGTGGGGTAGCGTGTTGTAATGCACATTGCCCTTCCAAATGCCCAAGAGGACAGCTGGCCGTCACAATCACTCATTAGCAAAACTCATTTGTTTGTGTGTTTAACTGATACATCAACATTTCACACTGTGGATAAAAATGATAAAGTCAGAATTTAGTCTATGTTTTGAGAGCAGCCTAATTAAAATGCAATAGTGGTAAGTATCCTGATGTTTTAATTAAGAAAAAGTTACGAAACAGTCTCCAGATAAAGCAGATGGCCACAATCTCTGATTCCAGTTCTGCTCATGGTTTTCCATTTCTCTGAAGGGAGTTCTTAATCCCAAAGGCTGCCAAGAGCCTTCATTAAAAAATAATAAAAATAATAATAATAAAAAATCTTGGGTTTATCTAAAGTGCCTCCACACATTTTTAGCATGCAGTTGGCACTACATAAATTAAACAAAGTGATGCTAATATTTAAAAAACACTGCTTCAGCAGATGCATCTCTCCTTAAAAAGCAACTCAATTCAAACCTTTTCCAACCAATAAGACTCTAATATCTCAATCAAAATCACTCTACTGTGTATCTGCATATTAAGATATGTAAATTAAGCAATGCTCCAGCATCACCTTTTCACACTTATGCTATTGCAGCATAAATTCTTTTTTTTTTTTTTATGTCTATTGGATTGTCACATATTGAGAGAGAAAAAAAGATACCAAACAGAAAAAATAAATAAATTTCTAGGGCAAAAACAACTAAGCTAAGTAATTATTTGTGTTTTATTTCATTTAAAGTGATTCTGTGTAATGTTTGAGCCAAGTCTTTGGCTAATTTGAGATTTATATTAAATTATATTTTTTAGGTCAAAATATAGCACTTGACACATAGTTATGCTTTGTGTGGGCTGTTCTCCTAATAAAACGATATATTACCCAAGAGTCTCGGATCAACAGCAGAAAAACCTGGAATTGAATTAGCAAAGTAAGCAAACTTAACATTTAATACCAATATTTAATACAATTCAGACAAATTGTCTAAATGTGGCTATTTACACATAGAAAACAAAGAGTTATTTAGTTCTATCGTGTATTTGTCATTTTCTTTCTGACGTCTTCCAGTCTTTTCAGTGTCCTGTAGGGTAGCTTAAGTCAAGAAAGAACAAGATGCTGTCAGGAATCATAGGTCTCCTCGGCTAATGAACACCTTGGTTTCCAAGGCTACCAGAAGATGCAGCCAAACTTTTTTAGTCTCATTTTCCAAATGGCTGATTAGTATCAAGGTACTTGTGCACATATACAGACATCTGTGTGTGAGTGGTGTAATTTCAATAGGGCTCTGGTTGTTTCTAAGAAATTAGCTGAAAATCACCAAGAGGTCAAAAATTGTGCATTTTTGTATTTTGAAGTAGATCTTAGTATACTTTTGCTCTAGCCATTTTAAAGGATTTAGTTTTACTTATTTCACATTCTGTTCAAATACTCTGTTAATCTTTACCTTCATTTATTTTTGTGGCCAGTAAACAGCTGAAATGAAGGCTTTTGTGGTTTATGCCTATAGCTTTTATTAGGTTGAGCACAGGACATAATCAAACTAATAAGACAATTAGTTTTGATCAAATTACTTCTGCCTTGGTGGTAAATGATACTGCAAACTTTGGAATCCCTTTAAGCAAGAAATGTACATTTATACAATGGTCATAGTGCACATGAAACATAATCTACTTTAAAATAACAATTCACTTTGTCTTTGGACCTTTAGGCATCTTCAGCACAAACTCTTCACAGCACATCAACCACTTATAGACGCCAAATAACTTTGACGTGTGCGATGTCAGCATACCTTCATTTTCATTTCTAGTTACACTCAAAATAAATCTGATGGTTGCATGTTACAAGGGCCATAATAAACAGTGTATTTATCTTAGGCTCTGTAGACTCAATGACTCAGTCAAGAATAATTATAGTGTAACAGTTCTGCTACCTGAGACCTGATGTGCCATAGCTTCTATCAGTGCCCAAGGCCACTCTAGTGCTCGGTCAGACTTCACAGCTGCAGAGCTCTCATTCTCTCAGTGGGAGCTCATGAACAATGTCAGATGTCAGGTGTAGTTATCTGGGTCCAAGAAAGAGGACTCCATTGTTTGTGAAAGCCCCAGTCATTGTCACACCACATCTCTTGCCGCAAGGAGAGATGGGCTAGGAAACCCTCTAAAGTGATCTAATTCTCTTAGTGGACCTAACTGAGGAAATGTGGTTTGTTCCTGCAGCAAACCTGGAAAGGATGTAGGGATTTGTAGGTTGCACCGATACATCTACTCTGGGTTCAGGTAAAGATCACAAAATACTTTCTGTTATGTAATACTGGAAAAATAACTAGATAAAATGCATAGCAGGTTGTATTCTCACTGTCTAAATAACATGATTTCAAATGCATTATTATTATTGATATTTAAACAAAAACTTTATATATTATGCTGAAATTATTTTATAATATACATGTAATTATACTTGAAGAAAGATGGACAAAATAAAAGTACAGAGGTGTCGCTCATGTCAATACTGCCAGTGTCCCGACTCAAAATGCAGACATACCTGAAGGTCTAATTGGTCCCTCATCGATCGCACCTATTAAAGTTAATAACATCTCCTGCAACGGACTTATGGATTCTGGGTCAACAGTGACAATCATCTTTGAGGACTGGTATAACGCCAACATACCAACAGTTCCAATACATCCTATTTCCAGTCTAGCTATCTGGGGTCTATCAGCTGAGTCTTATCCATACTGTGGGTATGTAATAGTAGACATGGAATTCCCTGAGGATGTAGTAGGTGTTAAAGGGCCACTTAACACCCTTGCTCTCATCTGTCCTGAGCCCCCACAAGGTCATGAAACCCCTGTAGTGGTGGGTACAAATGCTTTCCTGTTCCGCCGTCTATTCCAGTTGTGTAAAGAAAGCGGTAGTGATTGTAAAGTCAGCTCCATGAAAATACAAGCAGTTTATGACAAAATCCAAACTCAGTCTTTGAAGTCCCATGCAGCAGACAATCCCATAGGACAAGTGAAATGGCAAGGTCCAGGGCCACTTACCATTGCTGCTAATGAAAAGTTCTATGCCACTTGCAAAGTAGAGCAGAAAGCTACCAAGTCTCACAATTTCATCGTTGTTGAGGCACCAGCTATGTCGCAATTACCATCTGGCGTGCTAGTGCAGCCAAGTGTTCTCCCAGAGAGTGACATAGATGAGAACAGTTTCACAGTCCTATTGCATAATGAGTCACATAAACCTACCTCTATCCAAGTTGGCACAGTCCCCAAAGAGTGGAAGGAAAGGTTACAGCAAAAGCTAGCTCAGAGGCGAAATGTTTTCTCTCTAGGTGAATGGGATGTGGGTTTAGCTAAGAATGTAGAACACCACATCCGCCTTAGTGACTTTACTCCCTTTAGAGAACGATCACGTCGGTTAGCTCCAGCAGACATTGAAGATGTGCGACAACACTTACAACAGTTGTTAGCTGCGGGTATCATTAAAGAGTCGCGTAGCCCATTTGCTTCACCTATTGTAGTAGTACGAAAAAAGAATGGTTCAGTTAGAATCTGCATTGACTACAGGACTTTGAACAGTCGTACCATCCCAGACCAGTACACCATCCCTCGTATTGACGATGCCTTGGATTGTCTCACAGGCAGCAAATGGTTTTCAGTCCTTGATCTTAGGAGTGGATATTATCAAATTTCCATGTCCGAGCAAGATAAGGAGAAGACTGCATTTATCTGCCCTCTTGGGTTCTACCAATTTGAAAGAATGCCGCAAGGTATCACTGGAGCACCTGCCACTTTTCAGCGGCTTATGGAGAAAGCTGTGGGGGATATGCACCTTCTCCAAGTGATAGTGTACCTTGACGACATAATTGTTTTTGGCAGAACACTTGAAGAACATGAGCAACGTCTCCTTAAAGTTTTAGATCGCCTTGAGGAATTTGGTCTGAAAGTGTCGATAGACAAATGTAAGTTCTGTCAGTCCCAAGTAAAATATGTCGGCCATATTGTTTCAGAAGCCGGCATAGCCACAGATCCAGAAAAGGTCGCTGTTGTTAGAAACTGGCCAGAGCCAACAGATCTTAAGTCCCTTCGCTCATTCCTTGGTTTCTGTGGGTACTATCGCAGATTTATTGCAAACTACTCTAGCATAGTCCGTCCATTAACAGAACTTACTAAAGGTTACCCACCTACTCAGAAAAGCAAGAAAATTCGAGCCAAAGACCCAACCAAAACTTACCTCAAACCTTCTGAACCTTTTAAAGACAGATGGGACAATTCCTGTCAACAAGCATTCAAAAAGATCATTGACTGTTTGACTAATGCTCCTGTACTAGCATTCGCAGATCCCACCAAACCGTATGTCCTGCACGTGGACGCGAGCATGAATGGTTTAGGTGCCGTACTCAACCAAGAGTACCCTGAGGGCCTTAAGCCTGTTGCCTTCGCTAGTCGAAAACTCAGTGACTCAGAACGAAACTATCCTGTTCATCAACTTGAGTTCCTAGCGCTGAAGTGGGCTGTCGTTGATAAATTTCACGACTACCTCTATGGAGTTAAGTTCACAGTTAGAACGGACAACAATCCTTTAACATACGTGTTGACAACAGCAAAACTAAATGCTGTTGGACATCGTTGGCTTGCAGCTTTAGCTACATATGACTTCAACATCCAGTATCGTCCTGGTCGTCACAACGTAGACGCAGATCTATTATCTCGGCAGTACACAAATGAAACTGAACAATGGTTAGATGTGCCGCAATCTGCCATAAAAGCCATCTGTAAAAAGGAATCCATTAATGGAACTAATAAGCTAGTAGACCAACTTGGTGTCCCTCCATCAGTGATTCCGGAAGCTTACGTTTTTCCAGTGAGTCTGAGAGCAACTTTGTATGAGCAGTTTACTTCTAAAGACTTGCAAGTTGCTCAAGATCTTGACCCAATTATTGGTCCAGTTAAACAAACCATCCAAACTGGAGAGCAGCTTATTTCATCCAAAAATTATCCACCTGATGTGACATTGTTAAGTCGAGAGAGCTCAAAACTTGAGTTGGACAACCAAATACTTTACAGACAAAGAAAAATGCCCAATGGCACAGTGAATAAACAACTGGTTCTACCAGAAAGATACAGAACAAGTGTAATGAGATCGTTACATGATGACTGTGGACATTTAGGCATTGAGAAAATGACAGAATTGCTCAAAGATCGTTTCTACTGGCCTAGAATGAACACCGATGTGGAACAGTATATAAAAACTTGTGGACGTTGTATCGCCCGAAAAACACTACCACAACGTTCGTCTCCACTCAATCAAATCACTAGTAATGGCCCCTTAGATCTAGTTTGTATTGATTTCCTACAAATAGAGCCAGACAGCAAAGGAGTTGCCAATGTACTAGTAGTAACTGATCATTACACAAGGTACGCTCAAGCGTTCCCTACAAAGGATCAAAAGTCAGTCACAGTTGCAAAAGTATTGTGGGAGAAATACTTTGTTCACTACGGACTGCCCGCCAGAATACATTCAGATCAAGGCAGAGACTTTGAAAGCCGCCTTATCAAAGAGCTTCTGTTGATGCTTGGTATCCGAAAATCACGCACCTCACCTTACCATCCACAAGGGGATGCCCAACCGGAACGTTTCAACAGAACGCTTCTTTCGATGCTTGGAACTCTTGAGGATGTTAAAAAACAAAATTGGAGTCAACATATTAGTCAGTTAGTACATGCGTATAACTGCACGAAAAATGAATCTACCGGATATTCTCCCTACTATTTAATGTTTGGACGCAATGCTAGGTTGCCGATTGACCTTTGTTTCAATGCGGTTCTTGAAAGTGATTCAGAGAAAACTCACTTGCAGTACGTTGACAAAATGAGAAAAGAACTAAAACAAGCTTACCATCTAGCTACCGAGAGTGCAACAAAGAACCACCGGAGAAACAAGTCCCGTTATGACCAAAGAGTACGAGACCAACCCTTGCAAGAAGGAGACAGGGTACTGATAAGAAACGTTGGTTTAACTGGTAAACACAAACTACAAGACAGATGGAGATCAACCCCATACATTGTAATTCAAAAGTTACCGAACTTACCGGTATACAAAGTCAAATCAGAACAAGGAACTGGAAATGTTAAAACTCTACACAGAGATCATCTACTACCTATCGGTTATCTCGTCCGAATCTCAGAGACCTTAGAAATACCTGAAAGAGTCAGATTACCGGTTACTAGACGACAACATGCTCTACAAAGTCAAACACGTGACCGAAATGCTCAAAAATCGAATGCTTCTTCAGTCTCAGAATCTGAGTATGAATATGCGTATGAGTATCAAACCAAAAACACTGACCATGTCAGGAGACATGTACCTATACTAGGCAGACCTGATGTCCAACCTGCTTCTTCTGAAGAGTCTTCCTCACCTGAGAGTGAACCTGAGTTTAAGGAAGGACCATCTGAAAGTTCACAAGAGGAATGTCAACCTTCAATTTTAGAACCAGAAGCCAGTGATACATCTGAAGATGCCGAAGTGGAGTTGAGAACTCGCACAAGTCCCAAAACCAGAAAGTCAGCGCGAGAAGTGAAACCAGTCATCCGTTTGACTTATGACAAACCTGGAACACAAACTGAGGAACCTGTGACAATTGTGCACCAAGGAATGGTAATACAAGTCAACCTCAGTAACACTAGAGATGAAACAAATCCTTTAAAATGTTCTAAACATTATAAGACTCATCCCTCTGGATCTAAGTTTAAACTTGGAGTTAGATGAGGACATCTAAACCTTTTAGAAGGGGGAGGATGTAGCCTGGTCTAAAAAAAAAAAATCTATTTCAGACTACTAGGTTAAATATATTAAAAATCAAGTTAAAATGTGTTTAAAATCTGTTTAAAATAACAATAAATAAAAGTTCATCAATTATTAAAAAGTGTTCATAAATAGTTTAAATCCAAACAACAGGTTTTTTGTTTTTTTGTCAATTTAATTGTTGAATACTAATGTTAATGTTGCCTTAAGTTTGTTTGCCTTGAATCTTGTTTACAACCTGACTTGTTAAGTTGTCAATCTTGTAATTTCTCTGATCACATTGGATGATGTAAACTGAATATCCAATCAGATGTGTTAGAGGGCAGGATCTAGGTTATAGCACTCGGTTACTGGGTTTGCCTGAGGAGGCTGTTCATCAGAGCTAAGGGGAGAATCATAAAAAAATAGCCGTGGATGCAGAGTCTACGTTCCTGTTTTTGGACTGTTTTACCCTTTGATGAGTGAGTACTCGATATATGATGATTTTTGTGCTTAGACGGAATGTGTAAGTTCATAAAATGTATGATGCTAATCGCTAGTTAGCATGTTAGCATTTTACCGCGAGTTAATAGCAGCTATATATGCTAAGTATATAAGCTCTTGACCTAATTTATGGAACTAAATAGCCACTTCTAATGCACAGTGGACCGGGAGGAATTCTCTGGACTCTTCTGCTGTGGATAGACCTGTCGCAGTTTCTTCAAGGTGTACTTCCAACTCTCGAGTGTGAAGCTAACTCCAACCAAGTTGAAGAGTTTCAGTTTGGCATGGACATGGCTTGACCTCCATCAGATCTCGTACCTATTCCAAAAGGATTTTGTGAGTAAGCACGTGCATTTTATTTTCTGCTTGTTCAACAAGTGAAGCGGCCTTTTTCTGTTTTCTGGTCCCAACGAACCCAAGCAACAACCAGGCCTGCAACGGTTTATTAAATCTGAGCACAGATAAATTACATATCTGGACTGGTTAAGGGAAGAAATTTATAGAATATCATTTTCTAAATTGTTATTTTGAGTCTGTGAAGACATTTGAAGTATTGTAAGTGTACTGAGACACTTAAAAAAAAAAACTTGGACACTTTCTTTTCAACATTTTCTCTTTTATTTTATTTTTTCCCGAATCATAATTTAAGTTTTTACTAAAATTTATCCATATATTTAAATTTATTTGTGTTGTGTCATAATTATTTACCAAGGTTTAAAAGTAATGGTTGCATTCAAGGATAAAAAAGGAAAGATTAAAGGGGTTAAAAGATAAATTCATTATTCTTAGTGGGTTTAAATACAGAGTTGCATATATAAATCCTGCTAAGTGGAGGCACCGTCAATATCAAAAACTCTAAATTACTACATACAGTTAAAAGACTATTTACTATTATTTCTCCTGTTTAACAATATTAGTTGTAAGTAGCGTACCCAGGGCCCCACCTATAGTAGTACCATAACATTAATACAGAGTTAATGCCTAACTACTTGGGTTGGGTGCTACACTTGCATTTAATTTTGATATAAATAAAGTGCTTATTAATTTTTAAGGAACATTTTCATGACATTATTTTTTTGTAAGCAATAAAAATGCAAAATTAACGGAAGTATGATTGATTAATGTACTAAAATTGTTTTTTACTATTTAACTAGTTATTGTTAAAATAAACTAATACTAAAGTTAATAAATTCAGCCCTCTCTAAACTAAACCCATTTGCTTACCCTGTTAAATAGTTATATGAATTTTATCAGTAAGAATTTAGCTTTGTTATATTTAAAAATAAGTTTTATGCCAAAGAGTATGTTCAAACTGTCTTTGAAAAGAAGTAGTTCTTAAAAGACCTATTGCAAATATTACTGATAAATAATATCCAGCTTAGAGGCAACTGTAAAAGTGAAAACTTGTTTATCACAAAGTTTTTTGATTTTCACTACACTTAACATAAAAAAGTACAACAGAAACTTTTTTGCCAACCTGTATATATTTTTTGGCCCTATAAACATGGACACCACAAAGCCTATTTTACCTAACAGACATGTCATCACTGTATCATTTTTTTTTCTTAATGTTAAAAGGAGAATTTTTCAATTAGATCAAATAAGGTGGATTTTTTTTAAGTATACTCAAAATATTTATGTATCATTGACACATTGATCAAACTTCTCTTTTATTAAAACTCCTCATGTTTTTAAAAAGCCAATTTGATATTTTTCAAAACAAAAACTTTTGATGGTGAGATAGTGGGTGTGCTGTCACAAAACTGAAATCTAAATAATTTTCATAAAATAAGCATTTTTTTTTCTCAAATTGAGGAGGTAAGTGAGACATTTTGCCAATGGAACAAGACAATTCATATTTAAAATAAGAAAAAAATAATTGCATTGTCTTATTTCAAGTGCATATTATCTAATTATCTTATATTAAGAGTAAAAATACTAATTCCATTTGGAAATAATCCTATTTACCTGCAAAAATTAAGGGAAAATACAGTTAATTAAAGACATTTCTACTTATTTCAAGATCGTTTTGGCAGTGTAGTGAAAGCAAGACTGCAGGTATATGTTTGCTTTTTTTATAGGAACTGATCAAAAGCAGCAATTATCCAACAAACAATTGCCATGTTGTTGTAAACATTCTCAAAATTCCAAAATCATCATTCGTTACAATTGGGTAAAGGACATCATATTCAGGGCCTAATTACTAAAATCACAAAATGAGAGTGCTAAATTGCTTCTGCAAAGAATTGCAGTCAGTGGGAATGTTGCTAAAATACAACTAGGTCACATGAGCAATGATAACAAATCCTACTTAAATGAGGATTTTATGTGTTCTATTAGCTACTACTATAGAGAGTTTGGCAAAGCAAAGTGGATTTATTTTCCCAGGTCCTACAGGCAATGGTGGGAAGTAACAAAGTAAATTTACTGGAATACTTTACTTAATTACTTTTTTTTGGTTTACTTAAGGCCTTTTTATTTTTTATTTTTTTTGGGGGGGGGTTACTTATCTTTCACTCCACTACATATCAAAGTCAAATATTCTACTTTCTACTTCACTACATTTTGAGGAGGCTGCTAGTTACTTGTTACTTAGCTTTGTATTCCACTGTTGCTGTTTTTTTTTATTTTTTTTTTAATGCAATTTAAACATAGCAGATAGCAGATTTGCATGACATTCCACAAATACAAAAATTATAAAATACAAAGATATTATATGTAGTTCAATCTGAAAAACTCACACGATGCTACAATTACTTTGTGCTTGGCGCTCAGACCTTGGCAGGAAACATATGCATGAACAGGAGCAAAGAATAGGACTGTTTCCCCCCAGGCCTGAAACTGGTGGTGGAGTGGAGATAGATGAAGTTGGTCAGTCTGTAGACTGCTGGTTAGCAAGACGGTATCTGAGTTTTATGGGGAGATCCAGTGGATTGCATGGGCTGATACTAGAGGTTCACTCAGGGACCTGGAAGATAGAAGTCTAGTTTGGATAACACAGGCTGAGAGAACCTGTCCATGATGAGCAAGCATGAAGCGACAGTGGAGAGGAGAAACTCACCGTTGGGAAGAAACCTCTGGCTCAACATGGCGGTCTTCTGCTGGACCAGTTGAGACGAGACAGGGAACGCAGTAAGAGTCCGGGAGGAATGATACTCTGATGAAGCTTTAGCTATGATGGTCGAGGAGGGACTGGAGGTGAGTAGAAACTGTGTCATCTGAATGAAGTCACACAGCGAATCCGCTGCCTGCGCACAGGAACAGACAAGTGCCGATCAGAAGCCTTTTAAGATGAACTTTGGATGTAGACTGGCTTTCGTGGAGGTGTGGTTCAAAGCTGATTGGCTGTGTCGCAGGTGGACATAGGAGAGAAATTATTTCTTCAGTTGAACTTCTGCCTAGGCTCCATTTAAAAAAATCTTATCAAGCCGTGAGTTGTTGCCTTGTGGCCAAGTTATTCAGTAATGAGCTCTCAAATCAGAGTTGTGATTTCTTTGTGGTAATACATTCAACCATGACCCTCTGTTGCATTGTGAAAGTGTAAGGAGAATCAAAATTTTTTTTTTTTGGTTTTGTTCTTAAATAAGAAATAATTATCACAATAGCTGCCCCTCTTTTTTGTGGCATTTGATGCTGAAGTTCTTTCCAGATGGTGTAGAATCTGTAGTACATGGTTCTATACATCAATACATAAGATGGCTTTTGAAAGTTCCAAGGTTCTTTAAAATTACTCTGAAAATAACACAAAAATGTATTGAGGTTAGAAAATATAATTTGTATTTTTGAATACTTATGTACTTTCAAAAGCATGTACCTTTGAATAGTTAGGTATTTACAAAAGTGATTACTTTAATACCTTAACTTGAGCAGATGTTTGACCGAGTAAATTTTACCGAGTAGTTGAGTAAGATTTGACTGGGTATCAGTACATTCACTCAAGTAGTACTATTGAGTACGTCATCCAACACTGCCTTAAGTCACCTGCAATATGCAACACCACTGTGCACATGTGACAGGATCACTGTCGGGAAAATGCACACAGCGGAGAATAGAAATTTTTTTCTCAACTTCTTAAAAAAACAATGTTTAAAAACAATCTGGAAACAAAAATAGGAGCCTTATGTGAGGACCCCAAAAACTTTGGGCCAACTTAATAGATATTAAACGAGTAATTCTTTGTTGTACTAAAACCCCTGTCACACCTTGACCATTTAGACCAGCATATGTCTATCATACGAAAAATCTGGCAAAAACGCCGGTATACGTTGGATAAGTTATGGGTATGTTTGGTATAACTTATGAGCAAGTTGAAGCACACTGGCACACGTCGACATACGGCAAGTACGGCCAGTGTATGACATACTGGGCCATAAGTTACTGGTAAGTTATCTCATTATTAAGTGTAAGTTACTCATAAGTCGTGGTGTCTAGCTTAACCAAAACCTAACCCAAAACCTGAACGTGTTTCCAACCTACAGCTACTGTATAGTGGTGTATTGGCAGCGTTTTGGCATGAAAGGAAGTTCACAGGAGGAAACCATCAGTTCTCTGTGAAGGTGAGTATGATGGATCCTCCCTGCGTTGATGCCCACAGCAACGACCAAGAAATTACCTAGCAGACATGACGCTGAATCTGCTGCGACTGCAAACCCTTCTTTCTTTTTTTTTTTTTTTTTTGGGGGGGTGGTAAACAGCAGTTAGGTTAATACCATAATCAAAGGCATCTTTTTATGCAGACTAGGCTTCCCTCAAGACACTGGCTTGTGCATAATTTCGTGGGAATATGCTGCCATGCGTTATGTATAAGTTAGGCTGTCGTTGAACATAAGTTCTGTATACACTATGTATGCCAGTGTTTTAGGTGATTCTGGGATGTTGGGCATACACTCTCTAAATTGGCAAGGTGTGACAGGTTCCGAAGGGCATGTATATAACTTTACAACCACCGTTCTCCCTCCGGATACTTCTGCGCTTCCAGGTCTGCTGGCTCCTGCATGTCAGTCTGCTCTACTTCACTCTGGGCACTCTCTGGGCAGCTCCCACTGCCTGCTGTGCAGAAATCATCCTACTGGGTTCCACTCCTTCCTCTGGGCTTAGACTGATATGAATTTCTTCCTAATATAAAAAAACATGTAAAATAAAAAATATATTAAAAAAAGAAAAAATATTTTCAGAAATTTTTTTTCTCACCCTGTCTGATTTATTGAGGGTTTCAACCAAAATAGGGAATGTAAATAAAATGACCACACAACCACTGATATTTACAATGTTTACTAATTTGAAAGCTTTTTTTTATTACTGTGCTTGAGAAAACTAAAAAGAAAACTAAATAAATTGTACCAAAAAAAAAAAACTCAATAGAATAAGTTGGTTTAAAAATCTAAATATTTTGAATTTTTTGGTTAATTTATTTTTGGCCTTTATTATAAAACAACAATGGAAAACACTGTTGAGACATATTTACTTCACCTTTTTTGCTTTAAGAAAACATATTTGACCTGTTGCTTGCTCTGCTGATGTAGTCGTGCTCTATACCGCATGGTTGATAGTCAATGGTAATTGTTAGGTTAAAGTAACATTGATGAGAATGCCAGGACCTGAAGTTTCTCTCTTGTGCTTTGCATTTCCAACCATCTGTTAATTGTTTTGTGTACTCGGTGTATGTAAATTGAGCGAAACCGCATTACAAGCATATTTCTGATTCAAAGAAGGATTCCATCCTCCATGAAGCCAAACTTTGTATGCAAATATATAATACTTTTTCCATGTAAGGAAGAAAAATGAGCTTATCAATGATGAGATCACTATAATTTAGTCACAATCTGTCTTCCTCTAGACTCCCTTCCGTCTTTGTTTGGGGCTATATCTTTCCAAAGAGATGAATACGTTTTTCACATCACATTAGTAAGATAAGTAAAGTAAGTATCCAGGCATTCACTGTAACTGACGGTTAGCTGCTCTGTACTGAATAACAGAAAGCTCTTCTACAAATTACAAGTACAACACTAACATCCCAAATGCTAGGGCTAAGCAATTTCAAGCTCTAAAATGCTTAAAAGCTTTCAGATAGAATCAAATCTGCCCATTAGAATTGTAGCGATGGAGCAGTAAGGAAAATGGAAAAAAGGGATTGTGATAAATCATGAAATTGCAGAATAAATTAAAAGAAAGGATTCTATAAAAATGCCTATTTAATATCAAAGAAATGTGCTTCCTTTGAATCAAATCATTTATGTGCTATAGAGCATATGATTGAAAGTACTGGTGGTTTTAGTCTCGATTGTTCACAGCAAATATAAAATTCAAAGCCTACATTTAAACAATACATGTACAGTAGGGAGGCCAAAACAGATTTATCACTTTTTGCCAGCCGTTTTCTAAGTGACCACTTCCTACCACTGGCTTGGACACTTATCTCCTTTCAGAATTGCATCAATCTTTGAAAATATAAAGTCAAAAATGCACAATAAATATACAGCAAGATTTTCATCCATACTGCCGCTGATTTGTCAGCCACACATCCATGATGCAAATCTTTCCTTCTACCACATCCTAAGGTTCTTTAAGGATTAAGATCTTTCGATTGTGGAGAAATTCATGATCATTTTCATGAAAGCAAATCAAACTGAACTAAGCTGTGTTGACATGCAAAATTCTGCTCCAAGTAGCAATTAAAAAATTGATACACTGATATTTTACAGGTATGTACACAGCCAACAACAATATCAGGGAAAGCCATACGTTTTATTTGTTGCTCACTTGGTATTAAGCAGCTCAAAGTGTAATAAAATTCTAAACATTAAAGTGCCACTATGATTATTTTTTTCCAATCTCCATTTCTTAACTGTTATTAAGGTACCTTGTTTATTTTCAATGTACAAACTTTGCCAACCTGTTTTTTTTTTATATATATATATAGTTAAAAACAGGAAATAAACATCAGACAAACTTTTTTATTACCATTTTTTAACGATCTGGCAACCAATTGCAACCAGAAAGTCGGCTCAAATGAAAAACCTCTCAAAATCGACGCGGTCGCCGGCGACCATTTTTAAAGCGTTTACAACTAAAAACTCAGAAAACATGATAATTACAACAGTAACATTTTTTTTACCAATTCTTCTCCACAATTCAACCACCAAGTTCATTTTATGGACCCAGCGAGCACCAAAGCACAATTAACACAGATATAGCAGCATGTCAAAATATAAACATGACAAAGAAGCCACAACAACATACCTTTGAAGGCGTCCAGAAACTGTATTAGAAATCCAATCTTTAATTCTTTGTACTCCAGTCGTCCCAAAGGGTCCACAGGTTATAAGAATCCAGAATATTCATGATAAAAACATTCCATGATGAGAAAATTGCCATATAACATCCGTTCTTTGACATCAGAAAAGTAATAATGTTAATGCTAATAAGACTTACTTTCTCAAATGAACTTAAGCCACTTCATCTATATAGTAATAGCATCACAGCATCTCCGGTGGATAAGATACCGGTACTGTATGTTTAATGTTTGAAATAGAGATGAAAAGGAAATTCTAGAAACCTCTTTGATGTGAGATTTAAATGACAGATCCTGATTAAAAATGACAAGATTTTTTACTTAATTATCTGAGATCAGTTTAATCCTATCCAAATGAATTGACTCACTAATAAGTTTCTTTTTTATAGACTGTTGTCCAGAGACAATAATTTCTGTTTTTTCTGCATTTAGCAGCAGAAAGTTAAGAGTCATCCAGGTCTTTATGTCTTCAAGACATGCCTGTAATCTATGTATTGGGTTAGTTTAATCTGGATTTATAGACATACATAGTGGAATATCATCAGCATAAAAGTTGAAATTATCTAGTATTTCTACCAACTGGGAGCATACATGCATAGTAAAGGGAATTGTTAGAATTTTTAGATTTGTTATATTAATACGATTGAAACCAGTCTGTTGCAGTTCCCTTAATTCCTACTAAATATTCAAGTTTTCTATATGATCAAATGTGTCAAATTCAGCACTGAGATCTAACAGAACAGGTACAGAAACAATTCTATTGTCTGAGGCCATGAGAATAGAATTAGAGACCTTCAACAGAACCGTTCCAGTGCTATGATTGGCTCTAAAACCAGATTGAAACTCTTCAAAATGTTCATTATAGTATTAGCGGTAATACACTTGTTTGACAACAATTTTCTCAAGAATGATAGATGGGAAAGGAAAATTGGAAAATAAATGTTTTTCAAGTAAAGGTTTAATTACAGCTACCTTAAAATTCTGAGGTACATATCCCTGTAACAGTGATAGGTTAATAACATCTAAAAAGGAGATAGAAATCAGAGAGAATACTTCCTTAAATAACTTGGTTGGAAGTGGATCTAACATACAAGTTAAAAGGTTAGATGAGGATTCAGCTGGAAACAGTCTAAACCTAGTTCAAATTCTGAGCTGCACCCTCAACTTCCAGATATAAAGCAATCATATATAGAGGGGTTCCAATGATCTTATTTTTAATATAGTTAGTCTTACTGATAAAAAATCCCATAAAATCATTACAGCTAAGAGTAGGGGGATGATATTGCTCTGGGGGAGTCGTAACTGTATTGAAGAGAAACCTTAGTCTCGTCTATTATTGAGGAGAAATATGCTGTTCGTTTGTTCACACAAATGTTTTGTTTATTGGTCTTGAATGACTCAAGACCAATCAACACTACTGCCCTCTGAGTTGTAAAAAAAAAATCTTCATTTGTACTTTCATAGTGATTTGCAGTGAGTCTACTGTAGATACAGACTATACTTTCAGATATTTTGGTTGCTATTGTCTGTAACTTGAATTAGGTTATTTTACCAATATCTACAACGTAATGTTTCGCCTCAGTTGCCACAGCCTGCTTCCGCCAATAATTTTTTTTTAACCAATTTGTTCTTGAAAGTGAAAAAAAACCAACAACTTTACAAATGCCTTCTGGAAGCATTAACATTCAGGATATGTTTTGGTTCAAAAAAGGGTAATTCTGTGGTAGGAGAAAATGGACCCACTTATTAAACATATGTAAACAACATTCATCTGTTATACATTATGCAGAGACAATATGAGACTACAATACAATGTGACCTGGGGAGTTAATCTACTCAATAGCACGACAAGTTGCTTAGTCAATGAGAGATTTCAGAATAAATTAACATAAGAATTTCCCCTGAGGTCTATTCTAATCAGAGTATACCATCGTTTTCTGTTCCTGCTTAATGAATCATACGAATTATAGTCATATTATAAATGGCAAGTCTTTGCAGGGCTATTAGTTTGTTTCTTTAGGGGTCTAATAGAAGACATGCTTCATTTAGGGCCCTGTAGTATCCCGCAGCAACACAAAATGAATTGCATTATTTTCAACCGCAGCCATTTTCCAATGATCTTATCAGAAGTGCACTAACATAATGTGGCAGAGGAAGTTAATATTCCAGACCAGCCATCTCACCCTCACTTCATAATAGCATTCATCTTCCTGAGCAGGTCTTTTACTTCTAGCTTTCTGTCCAACTTGCAGATTTTCTCCATATTCTTTTTTAATTACGAAACATTTATCCCATCAGTAGATACTGTTCTAAAGGAGATTGATATTAAGCAAGATCTTGAATATCACTTTTATTTTAATGCTAAAGTTTGTGCAATCATATTTTTCTGTTGTGTAAACCCAGCAAATGGAATAGACTGGAAGAAAGAGGAACATTAAGCTTTTTGTTTATCTTCACATTTGTTTATCAACAGTGCAGCAAAATGTTGAATTATACTTCATTTGGAAAGTTCTGCTGACAATACATGGAGTCTTCCATAACAATAAACAATTATGAATGAGTAATGAGTAAACAAAAAAAAAGTACTAATAACCACCTGGATAATTGATGGGTTTATTGATTACATTTTATACTTTTAATAATTGCCAAATCAAGATGATGTCAGATAAAAAAAAGCTTAATAAAACTTTTACACTCACCTTCTGGTCTTTCCAATCTTAAGTGTGGATTAAAAAAGCCAGATATAATTTACATGACAAACAGACTAGATTTATCACAACTCACCTTTCCTGACATGGGTTATTTTGGCTACGTTCACACTGCAGCCTGAAGTGACCCAAATCAGATTTTTTGGCCTATATGCGACCTGTATCTGATCTTTTCATGGCTGTCAGAACAACACAGGTCCAATTTTTTCTAATCCGACCCAGGCCACTTGGCTATGTGGTCCTGAATCAGATACAAATCTGATCTTTACAAATGCGATCTGTGTGTGAACGGCCAGGTCAGATTCATCCAACCTGAACGTCATTAATACCTGACAAAGGTCACTATTCTGCGTCTTGCAATGAAGAAGCGGCAGGAAAAACAACAACCATGGCAGATGATGATGCGGAGCGCCGTATTTATGTTTAACCATATTGAAAAGATTGTGTTTTTATGGTTGGAAAAGACCGCTAGATGCGCTCCGGCACTAACATCCATGTTTACTTCGGTAAACACAGAGCATGCTGGCCTGTGGCGTCATTGCGTCCTCTACTGCGCATGCGGGAAACTTGCGTTGTATGACTGCAATTCAACCAGGAGATCACATACAAGTCATATATATTTGGAAATGTGAACGGCAAAGCAAAAACAAATTGTATTTCACAAAAAATCGAAATTGAGCATCAAGGCCTTCAGTTTGAACGTAGCCTTTAAAAGGTATCAACACAGAAACACTTGCTGTATGTGTTTTTGCAAATAAAAGTTGAAATGGGTTAATTCAGAATGTACTGTACATGTGAACAGTTTAATAGAATCTTCTTAAATAGCATTAACATTCCTATTAATATGGGCTAGTAGCAACTCATCGTATAAGAAAATATATATATGTACCTAGGTTCAATATATTTTTCTCATTTTGTAAAGTGTTAAAATAAAAAAAAATAATCTGAGATTCAATCTGTCAAGACTTTTTTTTACAAAACATAAACTATATATAGTCTCACCCGAATCCAGGGTTCTATAAATCTGTGCACTTATTCCAATAAACAGAATTCTACAATAAAATAATTACCTTAATTTAACCTACACACTGGAACTCTTGTCTCATTCACTATGCTGCTTTCTTTGTGTTTATCTCTGTTGTTTAAGGTTTAAAGCAGCCCCATTCAACACTGAAATTAATGAGTATGGTTATCTGATTACTTTAATAATACATGAGAAACCTAATGAACATATTTTGAAAGAGGCACAGCCCTTGTCTGTGTGGTATGTGTTGATTAAAGTTTGCCTGTTTGGCATTTGAATAATGCACAAACACTGTGGAGAAATGGCAGCCATTAACCTTTTAGAGGTACTTTTATTTTCAACAACATTGTATCGGGCTGTTCCAATTCATGATTCCTATTTTCCACTACATTACCTCTAACTGATTCCAAATGTGCCCCTGTCAACACAAAGGGGCATGTGAGGACTTTTATTGTAAGCCGTCCAACAAGCTGATAATACTACCAGACCTGCTGTCTAAGTACATGCGAGGTGTGCCAACCAACTTTGTACTCAAGTAATTTGACTTACAGTAAAACTTGGCTGGCTCAAGTCATAAATCTTATGACTTGATGATTTTAGAAAAGCCAGTACACTTGACTTGGAGATTTAAACAAATTACTCATGATTTTACTTCAACATTATTCATTGGACTTAAAAAAGGCTTAATGTTAAATACAACATTTTACTAACAGTAAAGTGCTTATCTTATGATATGAATTCTTCTTGTTGCTCTAACAAGCACATTGAATCTACCATATGGTTTACCTGTAGTTTGTTCTGTATCATATGAGATCAAGAAAGACTCCGACGGGGATGTTGAGGTCCCATCACCCCAAACCATGTGGGATAAATGTGAAAAGTAAAAAAAAAAAAAAAAAAAAACTTTAGTGTTATGGTTCTCATTTGTTGTGACTCTGAGTTTTCAGTTATCAGTTGTTTTGTTTTTATTTTCCATAATATTCTAGCATTCTTTAGTTACTCTCTGTTGCCCCCTTGTGATTGTTTTCTTTCCCCTTGGATTCCCTCTTGCCAGTTCCACCCACACCTGCTCCTCATTCAGCTCGTTAGTCCATCCTTTGTTTTGTTCTCCTTAAATGCTCCACCTCTGCAGTCACTCAGTGCTGGTTCCTTCTCAATGCTATACTCATCTACTCAGCTCATCTCCCTGTGGCTCCTCAGGCTCGTTTTCCCCCTGATGTCTCCATAGTTTTTGGTTTGTAAAACTTTTTAGTTAGCTTTCTGAATTTGTACCTCTGTTTCCTTGTTCTTCAATTAAACCTGTCAGAACTATCTCTGCTTCACTCGGCTCTGCATCTGAGTCCTTAAGCAACCTTACCACTCATTGTTGACATTTAGTTATTTCCTAAACAAAAGGTACACTACCCTGCAGTATATCCTTGTATTAATCCAATTTAAGCAAGATTGAAATATAGACAAAGGCATATGTCTTTGTGGATTTTTAATCTCACTCCTGGAGAAAATGATGTCGGTTTCCATGGGCTGTGTCAACATTATGCTTTTTGGTGCCAGAGTTGCCATAAATGTGTAGCTGGTGATGGAGCTTTCTTTCGTTTTGACCTTCAATTAGTCATAATTAAAGGAAAGATATTCTGTGAAAGAAAGACAGAAAAGGTGGAGAACGAAGCTCCCCCTAAAGAGCTCCAGCCCAAAGACACAGCAGCCAGCTGCCCTGTAATGAGAAGTGGTAGGAAATACACAGTCAGGATGTTATAGAACATCTCCATTGCTGAAGTAAAGAACCTGTTTAAATTGACTAACAGGAAACTAACTTTATTTTGATGATTTTTATATTTTTAAGATTACTAACCTCCCTCTCTTTGAACTCAACTTTCTGAAGGCAAGATTTATGGAGAGCACACATGGGCTCGATCAGAATACAAAAATAATTAAGGACTGTTAAACGAAAGCGGAGGTGTCAGCCGTCACCATGACTCCCTGACAGCAAAGACATCCATTGTTTCGTAATACATTTAATTCTTTCTTCTTTTTTTCACTTTGCAATTTTGCACCCTGTCCAACAGATGGAATCCCAGGTAGCTGCCTGTGTCGCCTGTCTGCAAAGCCAGCCCTGGTTTCACCCTATGGTTGTAGGTGAATCTGATGCGAGCAATGCGCTCTATGCACAACTCTAGTACTTCCTGAACTTAAAGCAGCTCCGTTGTTACCCGTCTTTCTATAATGGATGAACTGATGGTAACCATGATGACAATGGCTAGGACACCTGGATTAATCAGTTCTTGACACAAAATGTCCTGAAATTTTCAAGTTACAGAAAACTCCTTAAGTTCACACAGAATCTACGAAATTGGATTGGCCAGACTGGTAACCAACTTAACAAACCTCTAACTACAATGAAGCCACACTATGGAGACTTCTTACATAAGTTGCTTACATGAGCTCAGTAAATGTAAGCTTACTTGGGGGAGAAAATGTTCCCTGTGATTCTAAAAGAGTGGTCATATATTTCAATAATATAACACAATCAGAAAGTGTCTATGCAGTTATAGAATGACTACTAACTAAACCAGGGGTCTGTAACCTGTAGCTTCGGTGACTCTTTGGATCCTCTACCATGGCTCTTAATATTGGCTAAAAATGATTAAAAGCCAACTAATGGTTTGAAATATTATATAATAGCAAATATCAATGTTAGAAGTTTTGACAAGTTTTCCAAAGAAACATTCTATTTTAATATAATTTAAAAAATAGAATGACATTAAAATGACCTGGAATATTTTTTGAGGTGAGTTTGTTTTCATTATCTTGGACATTATGTCTTTTTTTCTTTGTTGATTTATTTTTTTTCATTGTTATGGCCCCTGGCCTTTTAAGACTGTGAAGGCTTGATCTTTTATGCAGGTTCAGCTCTGACAGAAATCTTCCTTGTTGGCTGAGTGAAGGTTTCAGAGTGGCAATTACATCATTGGACCAGCAGAAGATTGTCAAGCCAATCAGATGTTGATGAGGCCCACCTGCCCCATATAAAAGACTCCTGGAAAGCTTTCAGTTTGGGGACAGCTAGTAGGAAGGGGTTTTGTTAAGCTGTTCCTCCACCTTTGGTTTCAAACTGTTTTGGGCAGTTAGAACTCTTTGCCCTAGCTTGTATATTTTTCTGAATTTGCTTTATGTGGACTTTGTTCAAGCTAGAAGCTTGTGTTTGGAGCTCCCTTTGTCTTTTCTTTTGGGTTGTTTTGAGTTAAACTTAGACTGACTGGTTTGGAGATTTTGTAATTTAATTTGCACTTAACCATTCTTGAATTTGTTTGCCCTTTGCTTTTGGTTTAATTGGGTTAAGTTGTATTGGGGTTTGGTCTGTTAAACCGTCTTTTGTAATAAATGATTTTACATTCTACTTATTTTTTCTGGACACATTTTTATGTTACCTCCCCAGAACTCCTAGACCTTGGGGGCGTAACATCATTTTTACATCATATACATCTTAAAGAAGAAAATCCATGCTTCCTTTGGATAAAATGTTTTCCCTTGCTTTGCAACTACAAGTAGAAAAAAATCTGATTAAAACTGCAATAGATCCCCTTCATCAAATATTAAACTAAAATAACATGTGTTTTATTAAAAGGTCATGTAATATGTGTGGCTCTAAAAACCCTTTTATTTAGCTGTTGGTTCCTTGGATTTACAAGCTTGCAGACTTCTGTATAAAACTAAAAAGTGGGCCATTTCATTTGTGTGTAATAACAAATGATGGATACTTTTGTAGGTAATATTAATCTCTAGTGTGGTTTTATTTTTTAGCCTTTTATTAGGAAAAGTATTGTTGGTGAAAAAAATATTTTTTACCTATCTATGATGCAACTATGTACTTTTTATGTATTTCTTTTTTGTGGTCTTTGAAATTGTTTATAGTAGTACACAAGTATTCTTTTGAGATAAATGCATCAGAAAAGCAGTGACAGTTTTTTAATACACACATTTTTTACTGGTTGAACATTGGACACTAAATGTAACTACAAAAAAAATATATTTTACTACACAAGAAGGCAGTTTTGTAAATTGTGCTTTATTATGGTCATTGTGATTTAATTGTGGCTTCTAATGGAGTAAAATGGACATTTATTTTCTATTCAGGAAGTCCTACTTTAAGTGTATATATATATATATATATATATATATATATATAAAATAATTTTCAGGAAAGAATTTGAGGCTTTTCTCTCATTGATACACCAAAAACAGACATATCTCAACCTTTCTCTACAAGTCACAAAAAGACATACTTTTTGATGAATCTTACAGATTATTAAAAGATAAACAAAGCCATATGTCATACAAACTATATCAGTTCACAAGTAACTCTGCAGCAGGCTCTTTTTTTGGATAAAATATTATAAATCAATCACACATTAGTAGACTTAGCAGTGATGCAGACAGTGTATTTGTGTTAAATATTAGAAGGAACAGTAGCACCTACATATAAATAAGTCATTTAAAGAGTTGCACATTGCCTGATCAATTATATGATGATTTCTGGAAAAAAATGACAATGAATTTTCACTGTGGTAACACAAATAGGCAGTTATCACTTCTTTACCACAGCTTTATACCATACCACCATGTGCAAATAAAGATGTCTTGACAATCTGGCAAAAATCTGTCAATTTCTGAGCTAATGTTCAACATATGATCACAAGCAAAAAGTGTTGCAAACACCTAAAGGTGCAAACTTCTCTAAACGAGATAACAAGATGCCATCTGCGAGATATTCCCTGCTGTTTCTGGAAAGACAACCTGATTTTAAAGGACAGAAGACAAATAATTGCATGACATAAAACATTCAAAGTGCAGTGCTTTGTATTCAACATGTTACAGTTTCAAAATTTCAAAATGTGCATATATTTTAAGCCACCTTTTCTTTCATACACTGGAATTAAATCCAGCCTGTTTTTAATTCACACTCATAATCATTACACATGTTCTGTGACTCAATGGATTTGTTACTGAGAATTAGGGAACAAACTGCATCCAAAAATGAAAACTCCTTACTATGAAATTGCCATTGACTAGTTAGGTAAAGATCGGATAAATTTCTAATATGTACAGGATACTATAATTCAAGATAATCTGCCAAGACCTTAGATAGACAAATCTGTTGTATAGTTGTGTAGTCTGCGAAAATATGACTTTTCCAAAGGAGATTAAGGCCAAGAGGAACATACAGTAGTAATTCAAAAAGATCTGCAAAGACTTACTTCAATCTGTTGAAGAAAAAAAAAAAATCCACATATCTGGCATTTATAGAAGAGGGGCTAAAGGAAAGCCTTTGTTAACGAAAGCAATAAAGAAATCCTGTTTACACAACCCATGTAGGGGACAGAGGCAACACATAAAAAAGGTCCTCTCCTCAGATAAGACTATGAATTACCTTAATCTGCTAACTGAGGAACTATCAGTTTAAGGCTGTGATCCAAGTGCTTTATTTTCTGCTCAACATGCTTTTATCATGTTTTTTTTTTTTTTACTTGCTTTTATTCTGCTTTTCTGTGGTCCAATTGTTTTATTTGTTTTACAAATGTTTTTGTTTGTCATTTTCCTACTCTTTTATTATCGAATTCATCTAAAGCACTTTGAATTTTCCATGTACTGAATTGTGCAATACATATAAACTTGCCTTGCCTTGTTGGAATAGATGAAAACTCCTGTGTCAGATACGAATGGATCACCAACAATACACCAACCACAGAGGGAAACAAGGCAGGCTAACATTTATGTTTTTGTGGTGCAAAGATTCAGTAAAGAATAAGAAACTGTGGTAGAGGTGCATGTTTAATGAGCAAAGCATTCCTGAACATACAGTAAGAACAGCAAAGGAATGGTTAAGAATAATTCACATTTATTGTGTTACAATGGCCAAGTCAAAGGCCAGAAATACAGCTGAGAATCTTTGGCAAGCCTTGATGATCACAGCTCCGTTCTAACAATCAGAATTTGAATTATTTTGTTTAAAAAGAATGGGTTAAATAAAGTATTGTGTGCATGATCAAAGAACAAAATATGACAGAAATATAGACAAAAATATAGTGCAGTTTTTGTCTACATTTTTACGAAGTTGGAATAAATTTAAACAGTACATTTTTTAGATCTTTATTATTAAAGAATTTTGAAAACTATATATTATATTCTTGTCAACAATTGTGAGATAGCCTGGCCAAGTGGCTGAAGAAGGCAGTAGGCAGATGTCCAATGTAGCAGGTGGTTTATTTACATTGCAAAACAAGGGTGCAAAAAAGTATTTACAAAAGAAATTTCCAAAAAAAATAACTCAGAGGTTTAACATGGCCCAACAGAACATTAACTGAACTTAAATCAACCATAATTAATGTCAAGTGCACCCAGCTACACTGACCTGGTTCCTCTCTCTTCTGAACCTCAAACAGCTCTGTTTTATACCTGTTTGGTCTGAAACACAAAATGGCCTCCAATGGACTCTTCCATTAACAAATGTGGCTGCTCCATTTACTCTCTACCTAGCTTGTGTTACATACTATAACTTCAAGCAAAATGTTCAGAATAAACACCATACAAATATCTACATCTAAATGTAACACTGGCAAGGATTTTAAATTGTTAACAAAATGTAAAAAGGATTTTCATCCCCCCCTCTTCCTCTGGTATCTTCCTGTGACCACAGCTCTACACAGGAGTCTCTAATTGCAGGAAGTGAGGTCACACTTCCTCCTGAAAGACAGGTAAGGTAAATTCACCAAAATAAAACACAAAAGTTACATAATCAAACAAAACCTTGAAAAGGTTATCACCTGATTTAAACCAAGATGTTTACTAAATTATCTGTAAAAATGCAAACATAAACAAACCCGGGATAGTAAATGAATGCAAACTACAGAATAAAGAGATGGTTAAATCAAGCAAACAAAAATAACAAATGTATAAACTGAGACAAATGGTGTTCTCACCCACTTTGTCACAACAATGTATTACGTAAAGTTTAAATAAAATTTAAGTTTGTGGATATGACATGAAAAGATAAAAGGGTTATTTGATACCTTTACAAGGAATGGCAAATCAACGCTATCATCTAGTTGATATCTACAACTTGAAACTTACTGGGAAAAGAATTCTTAATAAAAGGAAGCATTTAATCCATATAGTTTAAAGTCTAAGCACAAGAATTAATGGGAAAGAAAAGTTAGGTGAAAGTATTCTTTAACACTTATGTTAGACAGCTTATTTCAAAGTAATTGGACCTATTTCATCTCACAAATAATAACATTGAGGACGTGGTTCTGAAAAGAACAACACACCAATTCTTTTGACAAAGAGCAGGACTCAAAACATGTCTTTGCTTCATCCATTAAAAGTCCCAGAGGTTGTTTTCTGAAAAGTAAACACAATACAAGAGATAAGTAAAGTTCTGTGTAAACTAGCCATGTTCCATCTTGAAGGAATGTTCACCTTTCCAAACCCACTGTGTTGATTGCCAATTTTGAAATTGCTCTACGTTTTTGCTGACTGTTCACCCTAACAAAGAAAAACCTATCTATTTTCCCAAGAACACCCTATTCCAGAAAGATACACATAAGTTAAGATCAAGCAAAAATGTATTAACAATTAGAGTTATTGGAGTATAATAATTGAAACACTAATATTGTGTATGGCATGAACTCAATGACACCTGACGTTCTCAATCTTTAGCAATGTTTCTTTTCACCCAGACTTTCTTTTGAATGTGCCAAAAGTGCAGAACTTCAGCTTTCTGCAAATGATCAGAACAAAGTTAATGGATGTGGGAGAACATTTTAGCTTGACAGTACAAAGTGTTATGTAAAAGGTATTCAGAGGACAGCATGGATTAGCCTGTCTAGAAATAAAAGTATTTTCAAACTTTGATGTGCACCTTATAATAACACATTTTTCTTTTTATCGAAGTGCACTATACATAGCAGACCTAAGCATTTTACAGTCTAATAGGTCCATTTGGGCCTCTTTAATATGGCAATATAAAAATGGAATATAACATTAAAAAATTATTAGTTCCAAATAAAAATCTGAATATACCCTTTTTATTCTGAAAATGGAAAATTTTATTTTTAAGGCTGCTGCTCTAATTTCTTATATGGGTTGCAGGCTCGTGGTTGTGTCAATACAGCATTAGGTTGAAAAGAAAAAGACCGACACAAAATGTAGAGTCTTTACTTAAAAATAAGTGTTATAGAATTTTATAAAAAAGTTTTTAACAACACAATATTAGATTCTAATAATATTGTAAAATACTGTATTGAATGCTTCATCTGTGAGTTGTTATTTGTCATTATTTTCATTCATCTTCAAATTAAACTTTCCATGTCAATAAAAAATTCAAGCTTTTGCAAAGATTTGATGTACACACCTGGCAAAGAGTTGATGCTTCAGATGATAAAGGTTGTGGATAACAACATCACAGTACAATTTCCTATTATCATGTAGCCCTACTGTTAAATGATCATTTATGGAGGTACAAGGCAAAGAGGCTGTTTAAAGAGAACATACTCCTGCAATCTAGGATCACACAGTAAATAAGCTTTATCACATGAAACCTGGTGAAATACAATTTGTATTATTTTTATTTTATCATTCATATGTCCTGAAAGATAGTTATTTTACAATAAAATTATAAAACACCGTGAGAAGATGCATTAAATTGTTCTGATATAATTGATGAATTGATTAAAATGATAAATTTTAGCAGCCAAATAAAGATCATAGTTAATAGCTAGATTATCTAGCCTATAAGTCCAATAGGGATATTGCCCTTGTGAAAGATATATATTTTATAAATAAAATAAAAAAACTACATATGTATATAAATCAGTGCATCTTAATTAAAATAAAAATTCAGTTTCCCATTTTTAAGCATTTCCTTAATAAACTTCTAATTGACTTCAGTATGAAATGCATAAACCTACGGTGCAGTTTATATTTTAACGAGGAATCTGTGGGATATGAGGCTAGTTCTCTCTTTTAAGTTCATCTAGTCCCTTTGAGCTCCCTTTATGTGTTCTGTAATAAGAAATTATGGTAAATACAAATTATCGGTTTGCAAAATGGGAAAAGTGAGTATTTGTCATGATCTTGGCACTGATGACTGGATTATTGGTTCATTCCATCCACCTGCCAAGCTCCGCCCAATTTACATTACTTTTATCAGATCCACCTGCTCCAGCTTCTACTTAAACTATTTGGGCCCGGCTATTAGTGCCAGATTATTCAAGCCATAGATTAGAGTTCTCTAGCGCAATGTTTTTCAACCCTGGTCCTCAAGGCACACTGCCCTGCATGTTTTAGATGTTTCCCAGCCTTCCCACACCTGTTATCAATTGATAGCAGATTATCACGCTTTGCTGAACTGCAATCATCTGAATCAGGTGTGCTGAAACTCAGACACACTCCAAAACATGCAGAGCAGTGTGCCTTGAGGACCAGGGTTGAAAAACCCTGCCTAGCTTACCCATTTGTTACACTGATTGCCTGATGATGACTAGTTTTTACTCCAGGACCTTTGAGCCTGTCTGCCACTGTTCTTATCTGTTTTCCTGAAAGGTCCTCGGACTGCTGCTGAATTCTGCCTGCTTACGATCTTGGATCTGTCTCCCGACCCCTGCTTGGATTTCCCTACAGTACCTCTTTGGATCTCTGATCTTCTGGCCTGATCTTCTTTGGATTTTCCTTCTGAAACTCCTGCTCTTCCTCATCTTGTGGCTTCTGCTAGTCAGCCTGCTCTGATGCCCTCTTGGTTTCAGATTCCTGGAACTCTATGGACGGTATCCGCCACATGCTGTGGAAAAATCATCAGGCTTGATTCCACCCCTTCCTCTTGGCTCGCACTGAACTTTATAACCAGGTTAGTGACTCACATGCTCGTTATGTCCTCCATCAGATTTACGTGGTCACTAACCTGTGTTTTCGGCTCTACAGGAGTTCTGCGATTTAGTCCTAGCTGCTGACGGACAGACTTTCCAAGCAGTCAATAAACACTTTTATCAGTCACTTCAGTGTGTTTGCATGAATTCAGGGTCCAACGTTCTGATTCCTGATGGTTTTAAGAATTTTGGAGAGGTAAATGCGGCTTAAACTTGCTGAAAGTCTGAGTCATTAGATTTAGCGGACGCTGTATTTCATCTTTTTATTGTTTTTATTGTACCCTTTTAAAGTTTGCAAAGTCAAAATATGTGAAATTTAACCACTCTCCCTGGTTTCCCCGGTATCAGTTTTTTTTTTTTTTATCTAAATGAAGCTCTAGCGGAAGTTCAATTGAAGAAACTCTGACTTACCTCCATCAATCAGAAGCTGATCCGTCTCTGAAGCGAGCCAATCAGCTTCGAACTACTCCACCACGAAGCCCAATCAGCGTCCTGCTTCCACTTTATAAACTCCCTCAAATCTCACCCCAGCCGCTATCCTGCAATCGCAATGTCGGATTTCGATTCAGACGACAATTCACCCACCTCCATCCAATTCTCCGCCATCGCAGCTGAATCGTCCTTCATGACACGACTTCACCTCAACCTCATCAGAGAGTATTAATCCCAGTTGTCACCATCCCTCGTCTCATCGCATTGGTCCGGCAGAAGACCACCATTTTGAGCCCGGTTCTGCCAGAGGTTTCTTCCCAAAGGGGAGTTTTCCTCTCCACTGTCGCTTCATGCTTGCTCATCATGGACAGTTCACGGTACCTGCATCACCAAGCAGGACCTCTATATCCCGAGTCTGAGTGAAGCCCCGGCGTCAGCTCCCTCAGTCTTCTAGTCCCACAATTCTGCCCAGCAGATCACCTTGTCAACCAGCTCGGATCAAACCACCACCAGTTTCAGGCCGGGGGGAACATCCCTATTCACATTCATCTACTCATGCATGTTAAAGCATAATTCAGCATGAATGTTCCTGCCGAGGTCTGAGCGCCAAAGACTATACTTTCTTATCAATAAATTCTTCTAATTATCTTTTCTCTCTGTGTGAGTTTTTCAGATTGAAATGCCCTGATGTATCCACATGCTTTAAACAAAATCACATGACACCCTTATTGTTTAAAGGAATTGCAACACTAGCATCTGCACACACACACCTACCTTTGTGGTCTCCTCTTACTGTCTGTGTAACAACATGGAGGTCCACGTAGGTAAGAGCAACCACGAGTGCACACACATCCACAATTGACTTATATTCACTTACCATTGCCTTATCTTGACCCTAAACATAACTGTTGCGAGTACATACAGTACATAACCCTAAAGCAAACTTAAATTCCACTCATACCATAGACCAAACCTTTTTTTCTTATGAGACAGAGGCTTTGGTCCCCATAAGGTGCAAATTAAAATAAATGTAAAAAAAAAAAACACCTTAGATAATACTTGTATACTTGGATGATGAGGTCCCCCTAAACACACATACACATACTGCAGGCATTCTCTTGTTTTATCTCTTTTTTTTTTTTCTCATGCACACAAATGAGCACAAACTGCTGCGGTGAGAGGGGGACAAGTGTCAGCTGGAGGCACAGAAAGATAGGCCACCCCCCCTGCACAGTTAATCTTAATGAAAAACAAGGCTCCCTCCAGACTGGGTACTTTGGCTGGAATCCACTGATGTTCTCCGTTCAATGTATTTATTATTTTAAGAATGTGTCATAGAGCCAAAAATTAGTACCATTGACATTTACAACACCTGTAAGTAAACCTTCTTAGTTTTCCTGCAACATATACCATTGCACATCAGATAAAAAGCAAATTGTTTTGTTTTTTTTTACCATATAATCTTAATAAAAAATACATGATGGAACTTTAAGTATGCTTCTTTAACATTAAAACAACATTGAACCCTTTTTATGTATTTCTTGCTCCTTAATGACTTGATAATTTGACAATAAAACTGTAAAGCCACATTTATTCCCTATAGCAATTTAAATACCCTATTTTATTACTTTTGAGTACCGTTTAATAGTCAATAACTTGATCGTTTAATCAAAGTCTATCCGTAAAACACCTTTCTTACAATTACGTCAAACAAAGTGCTTTTATAAATTAAAGTTGCTGAAAAATAGAATGAACTATAACAGGTAACAAATAGCTATAAATCTTAACTAAAGGTTGGTTTGAATAGGTGTATCTTGTGGAGTATTAGCTTATTAGGATAAACCACAAATATATAATCATGACTGTGCATTGCATCATACAAAGCTTGAAATGTACCATCATTTAAAGAACTGTGAAACACTGGGAGTTTGTGTTTGTTACCAATGTGAGGGAAAGCTTTGGTCTTGAAAGTAACTGTAACAATAAGAGAACAATAACATTGTCCCTCTGGCTCCAGGATACTTGTGATGATAAAGGAAGGTTCTGATCCAGAGGAAGGTTCCATGTTGGTCATGGTGTGTATTTTGAGAAACAATGTAAGGAGTACTGTATACACTGTGTATCCTTAAAAAAGATAAGGTGACTTAGAATGCCTCAGACTGCATCTGCAGGTGACTGATCTAAAGTATTTTGTGTCATTTAAGGGCTCATTGCTAATGTGAAAACTTGCAAGCATTTATTTTACTTATATCATGTCTTAAGATTTTATAATTTAATTTCATGCATACTTCTAGCTGCATTTTTGTATTTAAAAAGTAGCAAATCCTTTTTGTTTTGTCTGTTTTAGACTTTTAAAAAGGAACTATGAAAAGAAACAAAAACTGAATAACAACCTATGACTAATGCAAAGCAGCATTATTATTATTTTTTAGATGTATTTTTCCACAAAGAGCAACTCAGATCTATGCATCTACAATATATTTTTACTTACTTCTTAATTCAGTGTAGATCACTTCACTTATCTAAACCTTAACAGGATATGTAGCTGTGATAGGGAATTTTTATTCCATTACCTTAAATCAGTACAACAATAGTATGACCAGTCTTATGATCTGTTAAACTCCCATCTACAGGATACATTCTTTGTGTAGAAGTTAGTAGTGGGATGATCTAAACTTAAAAGCAGCAAAGTCAGTTCAGTTTATCTATATATTGGGGCAATATGCAATAAACACAATTTCAAGGCAAGTTACCAAGAAAATTCTCTCAAATCATACAGTCAGGTTAAAAGTTTTCTATCTAAGGAAGCCTACTGTACAGTAACTGATTGATTTGTGTCATTGACTGTTCAGTAAATTACTTGGCTGCCAGATGCAAATGTCTTTCCCATGTTAGCCCTATGCTCCTCACAGGGGTAGGTTGCAACCAAAAGCACAGGCATACCATAGCTCCAAGGACAAAGATACATAGTGTGAGATGCAGGATACCAAACTCACCATATCCTAACCTCAGCTGAGTAGGCTAAGCGTAGGAGCAGATCCCATGGGTTGTCTAGGGCCTACGCAAATCTCCAGCTGCCAGACAGCCTGACACCATTGAGCAAAACCCCTCAAGAGTCCTCGGTACAACAGGCAGATACAAGCTCACTGTGGCTATTTCATCCTGGAAAGACCAAGCTACAAGGGATATATTTCATGCCCTGGGAGGCCGATACATGGCAATACAAATGACTTTCCACATGGTATAAGTTTTCCTTTGCGTTTCCTCCAGCCAAGAATCTGATCTTTAGAATGATCTGCTTATTGATGAAAGGCACATACACAAAAAAGGTTTGCACATGCTGTCTGCTGAATTTAAAAGAAAATCACTTTAAAGATCAGCTTTGTGCATACAAACACAATCAATTTTACCCTGAAAGCTGATACAACATTATCTAAATATATAGACTACTTATACACAGAAGTACATAAATTATGAGAAGAGCACTCCAGCTATGTAAAGAAATTAAGAAATTAAGTGATCAAAAGACCTTCAGTCTCCTAAGGACATTAGTTTTATAGCAGGAATTGTGAAAGCTTAAACTTCAAGGATAGGCATTGCTATATAAATACAATCAGCCAATCAGAAGGGAATTTTGGTTTAGTTTAATTTTCGTTAAGAAGTATTTGATTGGAGAAAATGATCTATTATCTAATGAAACAGCTTAAGTTGATAAATGATCAATGGATTAAGATTAGCTTATCAAAATTAAGTGTTATGTATGAGAACAGGCAGTATAATGCTTTAAACCTTAAAAACCTAAACACTTCTTAAATTAACCCGAATTATTTTAGATGATACAGTCTAAATGATATTGCATCATTTATGATGTAAAGGATGCAATTTAATTTTGTAAATAAGAATCAAAATACCAACCTGACATATGATAACCTATACCACTAAGGCCAGAATCCAGCCCAGACAAACCTGTTCTCCTTTTTTATTATAAAAAGGAAATTTAAGCTGTATCTTCACCCTTTGTTCCACTTCAAATGGTAAACAGTTGACTTCTGAGGTTGTTGCATCACTGGGGATGATGTGCTCCTTCCTAACTGCTCAGCAGACAGACACGACTCTCAACTCAGCAATTTTGTTTCTCCAAGACCCTCTGGCAGCTTAGTTTATTTCTTAGATTCTTGGAATGACGATGTGCATTAAGGAACCACTGTGCTTAAGTGCATGAAGAGAGTTGACACTCTAACTTCAAATAGCCAAGGGCTTTGACACTTAATTAAGTCTTCACAGTTCTCTTCAGTATTCATTAATGTAAAGAACTGCTGGATTCAGGGAGTGTATGAGCTTTGTCAGAAGTGGTCTTCTCATGAGTGCAATTTGTTATCTGTGCAACTGGAGGCACAATACTGTCTCTCTTAGGATCAGGTTGCTGTAGTGTATACAACAAATAGGCCTATTTTGTGTTAAAATTGTTAATTGTTGTTTCAACTAACTGATTATAATGGTTGTACAAATCTTAGATTTTGAATCAAAGACTAGGTTAACAAAGGAATTTACCATTTTGTAATGCTAAAGGTACTTGTAAATCTCTTTTGAAATAGAAGATAAATATTTCTGTAACTGAATGGTAGAACAATTGAGGATGTGGCATTGGATCTATTTTTGCTTCTAAGAAAAGTAGCCAAATTTGTTTCCATTTGGTGTTTCAGACACATGTTGTGTTTTGTTATAGCTTAATGAACCTACATCTACTTTTTCATTTTGAAGAAAAGTATAAATTACTATCAAACAAAAATGTAGACTGTCCACAAGCCTTTTGTCAGAATAGGCACATAAAAAATGTATAATCCAGGACATTTACACATATATTTCTTCACTTTTTAAACCACTGAAAATCCTTATTTATTAGTACTTAATTAAAAACACTGGTTTTGTGATTCAAAAAAGATTCCTGAGCATATTATTTGCAATAGCCTTTGACATTTTTATCATTCTGCTGTGAAAGATTCCCACTCTACAAAAACACTCTAACACACTCTCATCGCTTTATCAGAGAGGCTCTGAAGTAAACCACCTTTCAATTCATCACACATACTTGTATAGGCCTTGAGTCTCAGCCGCATACCTTATTGTGTGTCACTGCATTATGCGTGTCTGAGGTGGAAGTTGTAGGGCTAAAGCAATTATGTGCCACAGACGAGCCTTTTGTTGCACCACAGCAAACCAATTTCCTGAATCTATGGCAGTCAAGTGACTCATCACTTAATTTTTTTCAGAGTTCTTTGCACACAGGTAACACATAAGGCTCTCAGAAATAAGCAATAAATCCTAGCTAAATGAATCAATAACCACCATCTGCACAGATGCGACACGGAAGCTGAATACTCAATTTCTGCTATATTCTAGTCTCAAACAGCGATTGCTCAAAATACTGGAGAAAGCAGCTTTATAATGCGGGAACTGTTGTTGGGTGATCTAGATTTACAAGTTCCATTAAAAAGAGGGTGGCTCATCAGGTTTGAATAACAATGACACTGCTGCCCAATTTACAATAAGTCTTGGATTAATGTGAAATACACCCTTAGCTTCTAAGGCTAAAATTAATTTTGGTTTGTTTCATTCTGCTATCTGGATTCTTTGAGCACTTATTTTGTGCTTAGCATTGATAAAACTAGGCGCCTTTAGGCTAGCTGTCATTACACACAATACTTGTATATGATTCTAAAATTGTATTCACCACAACTCTTTTTCTCAGCACACTACACCCACTATGTAAAGTGATACAAAGTCCAGACCTTATTGCCCCAAACCTAACATAAAGTATGGACTTATGCCCCAGTACTGAAATTGTAGCCTGTGACGTTTTGTGCTTTTTGTTACAATGTTTTGCTGCTACAACAAGGGGTTAGTAATAAAAAATTCTATCAGACGCATAATGATAATTTCCATTATTACCTGCAGGGTACAATGATCTGCCAGTTGAAGGGAAGTGAAAGGAAGCAGAGTCATAGTTTAGCACACCTCTCTGCAGCTTCTCTGCTGTTACCCACCCATTACTCTAGGCTGACAATGTGTTGCTAAAGGAGGAGTAGAAATCATAATCTGATTCAAATTCAAATTACTCCCATTGGGGAAAAATTTATGGCTTGATTTGTGTTAAAGGAGGGTATGTGGTTCTTCTTAGAGAAACATGCTAGGAGAAATGAATGGCCAATGGGTGTTGTTGACAAGCCTGTTCCCAGTCAGGATGGACTTGTGAGGAAAGTTGAGGTCATTGTTGTTCAGCATGGTGCAACTAAAGCCTACTATCGACCAATTTCAGAAATTGTTTTTCTTTTCCATTCCTAAATTAGAGAAAATGATTTGTGGTATCTTTGAAGATAATAGGCGGAGAGCATTTTGGGCCCTTTCAATAAAATTTGTGCTACAATCTGAACGAAGCTGCTTTGCTTTTCATGTGGACCGCTTTTGTACATAAACAGGGGGCCATAGTCTAAAAAAAACTTTGTAACTTCCACCATTCTCCTTTAAACTGCATATTTATGTTTTATATAAGTAATGTCTCTTGAAATGGTCAGGAATCTATATCTTATGGAATAAGACACTAAATCATTTGCAGACTGTCCACACAAATACGAGGTAGTTAAATTATTCACATATAGTCTAATGTACCTGAACATTAATAAACATATTTTTTTAAATTACAGTTAATACTAAAAGTCACAAGCCTAAAATATTTTTTTAAATGGACATAATTTCAGGACTGATCTGTTTAAGCATATAATTTCCATATGAAACCCCCTTCTAGACATTTGTGTTAGAGGCCTTATCATTGGTTTGTTTAAAATCCTTTTCTTTTATTGATGTAGTAGAGAGTGAAAGGCAAAGGAGGTAAATTCTCACATTAATTGGGTCATACCTGGTGTGCAGGGAAGGAATTTGTAATGAAATCTTATACACCTGAGAGTGTGTGCTAAGTTCAGATAAGCCAGCACTGCATGGATTCTCCATCTTATCTCAAGCCAGCAATGGGACTGTGAGATTGAATAATCCAGGGAAGGTTGGGGAGCAATAGTTCAGTCATCTATAGGCTCTTAAAAAGAAAATTGACAATGGTTCCACACTTTAAGTATTGCACATCTACTCTTGCCATGCCATAATAAGAGGCTCCTACTTGACATGTTTACTTTTAAACCAAAAAAGGAATAATTTAGCGTAGAGCCAAAGTCACATAATTTTAGGCCTAAAAGTTTTTATTTATTTATTTTAGCGTATCTACAATCCAGTGGCGGCTGGTGAAAAATATTTTTGGTGGGGCTGATATAGCCTAGTGTATGTCTCCAACTAATCCGGAATAAGAATTCAAATAAACAATTGGACAATACATACAATTTAACAGTAATGATTTAATTTACTATATAATAACAGTAACAGTGATGATTTGGGTCACTGTGACGGGGTTCTTTGGCCTCCAAGAATCCAGTCTCAGTCGGGTTACCGGTGTTGGTGATTTATTGAGCTCAAAAACTCAAAACAGGGTGCAAAAGAAACTAAACATGTACAAGATACTCTGGGCCTCAGCCTCCCTCCAGTTACCAGCAATGTAACAAAGAAACAGAAAACAAAAATTGCCGCTTTTCTTCCCACAGCCCTCATTAAATAGTTTAAGCCCCTACAGGCTCTCTTATTTCTGATTTCTTCTCATTAATCAGTTTTGTCCATATATTACCTCCACAAACAATTGATGTACAAAAACAAATAATTTTTACAACTTAATTCTTTTACACAGATTCGACTTATTCAATTACACCAAACTGGGTTTGAACCCAGCAAAGACGCAGCCAGACTGAAGATGACAAGTCCCCGTAGCATAAACACGTACACACCCACACCCCCCACACACCCACACGCACACACACACACACACACACACGGCTAACCCCACTGAAATATTAAGTGTGCACCCTCAATACGCCAGCAGGTAACCAGGAACAGCTTGTGTGTTTTAAGTTCATGGAGCTACTGGTCTCAGCGCGAGTGTATTGGTCCTCACAAACACAGTATAACAAGAATGTGTGTGTGGTGCGCAAAGTTAGAGAGGTTGTTTTAAGCGACGAGGTGGATTCGTCACAGTCACAATAACCATGACATGAAATGTTCATATCCTACAACAGGGATATTCTTCTGGCAAACGGGTAGATAAATAAGGATCTCACCGAATTTTGGAAGCTGCATCTCGCTCGTTACATTCGCCATCTTCCCTCTAACTGTCTGCACCTGCGCTTGGGTTCAGAAGCCTGTTAAAGCGCAGTATTTTCAGCGCCCCAATACCATAAAGTTCCGAGACGCTGATTGGCCATTAACTTCACCTAGCAATAGTACATGATTGACAGATTCTCTGCAAATGTGGGTCAGTCTGATCAGCGCCCCCAGAACAGAGACGGTAGGAGTCTGTCTGTGGAAATCCACAAATTAATGACAGTAGATAGGGAAATGTAGTTTATATAATTTGTTTTGCTTATAGGTACACAGTCTAGAGAGTAAAACTGACATTTATGAGTTAATTTCTAAAAATATATTTACGTTTCTCTCTTCTTATCAGGGAGGGCGGTGCCCCAGCGCCCCCTATGGGCCGGCCGCCACTGCTACAATCTAAGATTGAAATAATGGGGATGAATCAAACACTAAAGTGAGTCTGGTCAGATGTAATTGCTTTGTCGACTGGGTTCTTCTAAACCAAAAAAATAACAATTTAATTATTTTATTTTAGATCTTATTTAAATAACCATTGATCAGCAACGTTTCACAAAACAATGTTACACATACCTTATTAATTCTGAAATATATATTTTGTCTTGCAGATCTAAACATCAGATCTGTTTGCATTTTAACTAGTGTTTATTATTATGTTTTGAAATGTGTTATATTGCATCATAAAAGATTTACTTTGATTTGAATATGCTATGGGATATTCAAGGACAGGCCATTTACCATTTATTCTTAAAGCAACACTGCAGGTAATGGTAAATTCCAGGTTTCTATATGAAAGTATGAAAGCTGACTTAAAAAGGGCCAGATCTTCCTGGACTTAGAATGTCTAAAACTTCCAACCTTGCACTTTCAATTTCATAAGAAATCTGGGAACTATGTAATAACTAAATTTTAAAAATGTATTGCATATATGCCAATATTAAACAAGGCGCAAGTTGCAGTAATAGCAAACACAATCTATACTATTAATTATCATACAGATTTCGTTTGTAGTTCACAAGGATGCCATGGCAGATATCCATAAACCCAGCAGTGACATGTTTTGATGAAAATACAATATTAATAATTCTATCATTCATTTGTATAATCATTTCATCACTTTGATCAATACACCTTATTTTTTAATAAATTTTCTGCTCATAATTTTTAATGTACTTTAATCTGTCTTTTTTTTATTTTATTTTTTTTTATTTTGCTTTCCTCATATACACCATGTGCAGCATATTTTAAGTCATTTATTTTCTCAGTTTTCCTGTAGGGCACATTAGATAGCCTTGTATATGAGGAGTGCTATAACTAAACCGTTAAATATTCCAGTTTCATCGTATTGAAAAATCTTTGAAAATATTTAATAATTTGAAGACTTTTAAATCAGTGTGTTAAATATCATTTAGTAATATTTTAAATCCATTCAAAGAAGAATGCATGTGACATCACTCTTTTGGAAGCCTTTATACTTTATACTTTAGAAAAAACAAAAACCTTACCACAACATGTGCAATATTCTTATTAGTAATCCTGAAGCCCACTAAAGTAAACAAACTTGCCTTTAAAGAGAAGGAAGAGGTTAGAAAAACTGATACTGATCCTTATTATTAATGCAATGATTAGAGAGCATTAGAGTAAGAGGCTATGAAGTGTAAGCAAAGGAGTGGAAATTGAACCGCACTGGCATGGCACCATTCAATCAGATAAATAGCAGTATAATCGAGTTTTACCCCTCAGATGCATAATTCATCTTACAATCAGTTCTATATTCTTACCCATTTGCACTCTCTTTCCTTAGAGAAATGCCAAATCTAATACATAACATTTTTTGCCTTCATGTTTTGGGGTCTCAAAGTTGAAATAAGGTGGACTTATGTGGCTCAAATATTTTGTCCTTCTAGAGACTAATCCTTCCATTGATACTGACTTTAAAATAAATAAATGTTCTGAATGAAATACTCAATCAAAATATAGTTAAACCTTTATTCCATATAGATTGACCATAAGCAAATTTTGTAACATATTAACTCACTAAATATTTTGTATTATAGAATAGATGTTTTATGGATAACACAAATACTAATGTAAAAGTAACAAATAGATGATACACAGACTTAGCTTGAAAACAACTGTCATGATCATGAAGTGTCATGATCTCTGCCTTCTCTGATCACTCACTTCTTTCACCTGCTCTTCCCTACCTGCTCTCAGGATTCTCCAGGGCTGCAGCATCTGGGACACCGGGGAGGCGCACGCCGCGTCTCGTTGGCAGCCCATCGGCTGGTTTGCACCTCTTTAAAAGGAGATGGACGGAACTGTTAAACCAGGTAAGCGAATCACTCTGATATTCATCTCCTGTCAGATGATCGTGGTCACTTACCTGTTTTTCTCTGACCCCTGCAGCCTGCAGCTGCTGCGGTCCACTCAGCAGTCTGAGTTTCTGTTCTATTGTGTTTTATTTTTTTTCTGTTATTAAACTTTTTGAAACTTTCCATTTTCCAACTCACCTTGAATACTGGGTCCATCTGTCCCGTTTTATGACATTATTTTATTTATTATTCTATTTGGTTAAAAACTGCCCATGAGTTCATACATTTAATTTCCCTTGGGTTTAATAAAGTATTTGGATTGAATTGAATTTGCGCTAAAAGATGTACCAAAAAAGTTGACTAATATAGTTGACATTGAAAATGTCAACTTTTCAGGGGGGTGACACATCAGAGTGGATAATGGATGTTTAATTCACTGGTTTTTAACTTTTGCTATATTTACTGATTTTTAACATTCACTATAGATACTGTTTTGACATGTGTTAGATTTACTATTAGTGGGTGAACTCTTAAAAGAGTTCAAAAGGAGGAATTGAAGATGTATATACATGTTTTAAGCTAAAAGAAGTAAAGAGCTAAGTTAAAGCTGCAGCAAAACTTATTGTTCATATGTATCAGGGCACATTTACAGAACAGAGTGTAGAAAACAACAGGTGCAGATGGGAAGGCTGAGAATGACCTTGCTCCGACACACACACACAAAGAAAAAGCTGATTAACGGGAGCAGAAAGGCAGGAAGCAACTCCATATTTGGAGATGGGAAGTAGGGAGTATGATCACTCTGTGAGACTGTCTGTGTGAAACTGTAAGATTTTCCGCTATTAGGATAATCAAAAGAGCCGTTAATGCAGGTGGGGGGGGGGTCAGAGTTGCTGATGCTCCTCTCCCTTTGCAAAGGCAAATCGAAGCTTTGTTGTCCAGAATTTTCATTCTCAATTAAGTTACCTGTACTCGAATTAACGGACCCGGGGAAAAACCATGATAATGTTTTTCAACACTATTGAAAATCTCTAAGGACGATTATTTAAATAACTTAGATAATTGTTGAAAAATAAAAAGTGTAATTAGTGATAACTCAAGAAATATATTATACTGAGATTATAGAAAATTACAGTGCAATATATAAATAATACAGATGAAGTATTTAACAAATTTAGGCACTTCTTTGTACCAACTGATCTAAAATCAGCAGAGGAAATGCAAGATCCAGGAATTCAAAATTATATTGCAATAGAAAGTAATTTAAAAAGTTGTTTATCAAACCTGATGATGAAA
Source organism: Cyprinodon tularosa (assembly GCF_016077235.1). Classification (NCBI taxonomy): domain Eukaryota; kingdom Metazoa; phylum Chordata; class Actinopteri; order Cyprinodontiformes; family Cyprinodontidae; genus Cyprinodon; species Cyprinodon tularosa. The sequence goes on along the minus strand of NW_024039154.1, from coordinate 85,764 downwards.
GAGAAAATATAGACATTGTAAAGCTCAAAAAACATAACATTATCAGATTTTCATGAAATAGATTAGTTTTAAAAGGATGTCAATTTTAAAAGGAAAGGTAGTTAATGGGATTTCTAAACCAAAAAAACTGGACAGCTTCCCTAGTCTAAGATTTGTTCTAAGCATCTAGCCAACTCTATGATGGGTTCATAGTCACCTTGTGGCACAGGAGGTTTAAACAGGGTAATATTCATTAGGTTTACAGATATTAGAAACCTGTTTAGTATAACCAAGCTATAACCAAGCAGGAAGAGAGAAGGGGAAGGGTTAGGCTTGACTGTGAAAACATCTATACACATGAGCCCAATCAACGATGGGCAATGTAGTGCTAATTCAAGACTGACTTTTAACTGGGTTTTATTGATATATTTCCATAACTAAAATTATATATTCCTTTGAAAATAGATAAGGAGTAAAAATATGTTTTTTCTTCTTCCATCTCCTTTTAAAACATATATAAAACATATATATATATATATATAGATATAGATATAAAACCAAGATATGTACTTTTGTATGAATAATGATGTACATATTCACCACTTTTCTATTTCTCTCTATTGTCTAAATAATCATTGTTTTATCTGTTAAAAAATAAACCAAATAAACAAACTTCAAACAGATGTAGCAGTGCTGATATATAGCATCAGTGAGAGACCACTGATATATCAAAAAACTATTGAAGCCTCAGGACAGTCACCTAGGTAGAGAAAAATGGCCTGTTTTCTTCTTGCTTCACAGTTCTTGGCTGGTGAAGGGACAGCTCACTCACAACAGACCACCTGCTGCCAAATCTGATTTATTGACAGGAAATATTTTCTCTTTAAGATCCTGCCATTGGTTTAGAAGGCCAGGCCACATGTTGTGAAACGAAGTGGGCGGCCAAACTAAACAGGTTGTCATTTGCCCACTCTGCGTGGCCATTGATTTATTGTTTTTGATACTGATTTCCTGGAGGGGACTGTGAGCTCTAAAGAAAATACCTACCTGCTCCATCAAAAGAAAGGTTTCCCCCAGGCCAAAGCTCCTATGAGGCTCCACTGGAAACAGGAGGCACAGTCAAAGGTTCAAAACATGAAGTTGAATTAAGCACTTTATAAGTCTTAGAACGCCAGCTGTTTTATTTGTAAACAGTTTGTTCCCTAATTTAGATGAAGATTAAACAGACATTTAAAGTGGCATTAATGTCCATTTGTAACAGGTGTGCTAAATTTAATTTTTTTTAATAGAGACAAGGGTAGATTTTAAGTGAAATTAAAAAATAAACACTATTTCTTAAGTAAAGAAGGATTTAGTCAGCAAGTCACTATTTTGAGTGTCCATATCATCAATAAGCGTAGCAACAATTACCATGGAAAGCAATGTGTCCTATTTATGCCTTTTCAACAATTAAAATAAATTATCCAAATGATTTTTGATTAAATTTTGTTTCATTTTATTTCTTATTTATCTCATGTTTTTAGAAAAACCATTCTGATTATGTCATGTTTTGATTAAAGTTAATCTGGGCCAGTTAATCGGGCCAGAATTGAGGACATTTTAGAAGATTGGAGCCTCTTTTTGATTTATGTACAGATATTTGAGACATTTAACAATGCAGTTGGTTTACATGATTTTAGTAAGTATGTAAATTTCTTTTATGTAGATTTCTAGTCAAGGAAATATAACCCAGAAATGTTGTGTCAGGCCAACTTCAAAACTCTATATAAGATTCTGACTTAATAAGAACCAAAGTATACAAATTCAGACATGTAATTCTGTGGTTTAGCATTGTTATAACATTTTATATTAAAAATGTACTAAGAATTTTTAATATGATCAAAACCTCTCTGTTCTTAGGTTGCATTGCTTTTTTGCTTTACAATACATTTTTACAGTAAGAGACAGCTACATGTAATACATTATGATCTCAATGCCATAAATTGATAAAAATATTAATTAATAAATATTTAGCTTTAAACAGAAAATAAAAAAGAAACTCATATCTAATAAAAATGATTATAAACTATTGTTTTAACAGAACTTTAAGCATTGATCAGTATTTTGAATTTGATTAAACCTGGAGCAATGTTTTGTTGCAACTCAATAACTGCTTTCTTTAGAAAACCTTTTGTTTCTAATCTAGTTATGAGTATTTTGCTTCATAGCTGGCAAATTGAGATAGCAATGGACTTCAATTATTATAAACAAGTTCATAAGGCAAAGTTAATGCAATCTGTTTGTATGATTAGTGCTGGTGGCGGAGGTGCAGACTAGCTGCACATTGCATATGATCAGTCCATTACATGCTGCCAGGGCTGTTTACGGAAATAGACTTATAACAGTGCTACCTGATGTTGCTGCCCACTGAAACAGAGGGAGAAATCACATTCATTTCCCGGCCTCCAATTAGTGCTGAGCCCACATCATCATCAATTCAAATACTAATTGCCTTGTGTGACTTACACAGTATACTACCATCTGTGCCGGTCCGATGACTCTTGTGCAGGATGTGTATTTTTTGGTATGTTAGATGAAGGGGTTTAACTTGGAGATGTACACATTTACACTAGCTATGTATATAATTACCAATATATATTACATAAACATTGTAAAAAAAAAAAAAAAAAAAAAAAAAACAACATACTCTGATCTCTAAAATGATTTATTTAAAAGCACACTATGCAAGATTTTTCAGTTAATTAATGTGTTCCATAACGTTTTGGATGATTAAATAAGTCATTTCAGGTTGAACAAAGGTATTCTCGGCCGCCCTGGTGGTCTGTGGGGGAAATACCGCACTTGCAATTGCAGGAGCCCTCGGCCCGCACCCACAGGCTCAGAAGTCTCGCGAGAGTCGGTCTTTCTTTACGGCGAGAACTGCTACACGCCCCCAGTTAAAAGCATGCTCGTTGTTAGCACAGTGGCGATCTTTGTGCAGTTATCATGGCGGAACCAACGTGAAAACAGCGGAAGCCCATGTCGGAGCAGGCAAGAAAGAGGAAAAGGGCTCCGGACAGAGAGAGGAGTCGTACACGGGTGAACATCAGGCAAGCTTTTTCCGAATGGCGAGAGCTAAAATAAAAAGGCTGCAAGGCTGACGTGGACCTCGCACTTCTGCTGATGCGATTGTAACTAACATTGGAATGGTTTCTCTCTCTCTGTGTGCATGTTCATACTTTCACTGTGTTAGTCATTCGTTGCGTTCGCCTGTCTGCTAAGCTCAAAACAACCGCGCCTGGCTTGACGGAGAAACCAGGAGAACAGCTGTGCATATTTACGACAGTGCACTTTTACTTTCGCCCTCTGGGGGGAGCCTCGCTGGAAAATCAACACCGGTTGCATAGTATACCTTTAAATCTTACATCAATAATATTTTGAAATGGGCCTTTTTGTAACATTACCATGGATAACCTATGATTTAAGCCAAACATTGGGGTGTGTTTAAAAAGGTTATTGATACTTTGTGAAATGATAAGAAAAATTCCACTGGTAACAGGCTGTGTTAGCTGTATGCATACCTTGAAGGCAGACAATGACTGAACACAGTTGGGTAAGGCTTTGAGCAGACCGGATGCAGGCTGAGCAAGCTCAGAACCCTGGAATGAAGAACGAGTGAGGGCGTTGTGAGCAAAAGAAGGCGGGTAGTGCACACTTAAACTTGGAATGATCCACATGTGAGCCAGGAAGCAACGTACTGGCAGGGAATAATTGAGAGGGAGAGCTTTACAGTAACAGCTGCAAGAAATGAAGGTTATAGTGGTAAATGGCATGTACTTATATAGCGCCTTTATTCAAGTCAGGAGACTTGACCAAAGTGCTTTACACTACATTCATTCACCCATTCACACACACACTGATGGTGGCAAGCTACATTGTAGCCACAGCTGCCCTGCGGCTCACTGACAGAAGCGGGGCTGCCGTACACTGGCGCCACCAGGCCCTCTGACCACCATCAGTAGACAATGCAGGTGAAGTGTCTGCCCAAGGACACAACGACACTGAAAGTCAGAGTCGGGGCTTGAGCCATCAACCTTTCGATTTCGTGGATTGTGTATAAAAGAACAGATATGTGCTTTATGCAGAACTCCTCATCTCCTCATTGAGGAGATGATGAAAGAGTGGCTGAGGAAGTTGTATGTAAGGAGGCCAGGTGTTTTTTTCCACGCATCACCATCGCTGTTAATCTGTGACTCCATGCGTGCCCATCTCGCAGCCGATGTGAAAAACATGATGAAACAAATGAACGCTGTGCTTGCTGTTATTCCAGGAGGTCTGACAAAGGAACTTCAACCGCTCGACATCGGTGTGAACCTGCCGTTCAAAGTAATGCTACGTTCACACCAGACGCAGCAAGAACAGCAAAATCGCATCTGCTGCTTCATTTTTGCTGCTTGTACAAGTTTAGTTCTGACGCGCGGCTGAAGCAGCTTTGGTGCTCTGGCTGCGCAGGGCGAAAGTGTGTCTGACGCACGTTGGGCGGAGCTACTCTATCCTTTCTTTGCCTTGCAGCTATATTTGCTGTGATCAGTGGGAATAAAGTAGTTTTAATATGTTTTTAAGTGAGAAAGTCAACCTGAAAACTTAATCATTGCAGTCAGTTTGTTGGGATCTGGAGAAGTTCCACCTGTCTCCAGCAGAGTTTGCTGTGGATCCTCCTGAGCTGAGCCTTCAACACACCTGAGGCCCATCTCATCATCAGGAGGATCCTCCACTATATAAGCAGCCCTCAGACCTCGCATCAACGCCGCAGTGTTTATCCAGTTTGGTTAGCACCTGAGCCTCACTACCTCTGTGAAATCCTTGTTGCTTTAGTCTCCTAGTTGGATTCTAATTCCCTTTTTGTCTCTGCTTACAGGAAACCTGTTTTTGTCTTGTAAGCTCTGGATGAGCTTAACCTGCCGAGCCTGCCCTCTGAGCCAAACCTGAAGACCTTCCTCTGGATTCCCATGCTGCTCTGGACTAAGAGCTGGAAAACCAAGGTCTGTCCAAACGCTAGATGCAAGACGCTGAAGCTGACATTTGAACTCTGCTGATTCAAACTGTCTCTGGACCCAACAGTGCCTCTCTCAAAGCCAAACCCGGACTCCTCAAGGTAGATCTCAGAAGATAATAATTCCACATTCATCTGCTACGTGGCTAACTGAACTGTCATCCCTACAGTCTCCCGTGAACCTGTCCTCCACATGTGATCCAGTACCAGACTCATTTCCATGTGCTTTATCAATAAACTCATTTAAACCTTTTCTCTGTTTCCCGTGGTGTTCTGCATACTGGGCCTCTCTGAACCAATCATGACACAGTTCATCCAGATTACAATCCCACCTTCCAATATTATTTCTGTCGGAGCCGCTCAGACCCCCACATACCAGCGGTGCACTGTCAGTAGGATCCCATTCAACAGCAGCCTCTGGCCGGGTCGCCTCCTCGCGGTTCACCGCGACAGCTGATAGGTGTTTTTCATCTAAATAATCTAAACTACAGGCACCAGGATAATAAAAGCAAAGATATTCTGCCGGCAGATTTCTGCATTTTAAGTTAATTTATGCATCAATAAACTGTTTCAGAGGAGTGATCACAGCGCTCTGTGTCATCTGCGATGTGTCTGTCTCACGGCCAGCTCCCAGGTTTGATTAATACTTTGTGATAAATACATGAATAAAGCACAATCATACTCAGTTTTGCTCCCGCTCTATTTTTAAATACACAGTAGAGGTATTTAAACGTAGTAGGGGACATGCACCTGTTTATAAAACCCGCGCCCTATGGTCCGGTGCGTCTTATGTGTGTGTAAAATACAGTAATGGCACACATAACTGAGACTGTGCCTTTTAGGACGGTGCGCCTTATGGTCGTGAAAATACGGTATATATAAACAAAGAATGCAATATGGCCTTTATGAAAGAAGTTAAAGTTTAATTTCTAATACTGACAGAACTATGAGAATTCAGCTCTACAGTACATAAAGTATTGCCTTTAGGAGCATAAATATATTATTTGCTATTCAATATGGGGCATTTAGTTAATTTAAGGCAGGCATAATATTTTCTATTTTTGTACTCAGCTACAGGTAAAACTGTATGACAAAACTACAGTGTAAGTTTACAGCTTACAATGTTTGTTCTTACACTGTGCAGCCCAATGCTCATATGCGATCTAACTGCTCACACTGTATGTCCAAAAACCACACTTTGGGCTCAGTGCTGAGAGATGGTGCTGATCAGAAGCATCAATGTAGAAGAAGAAGTACCTTGTTTGCACATGCGCAGTGTGCAAGGTTCAGGAAAATTGCATGTAGCCCTGTTTCAAGAACAGAATTTACTCACAAACACCTCATGAGCACTGACTTAATTTCAAACGTTTGATTTTCTCACGACCTTGTGATTCCTGATGATGCAGGACACATGATGAGGCTGAACACCCACCCCATGCAAAAAAATTCTTGCACGACTAAAGAATAGCCCAGAAAAGGGCAGAAACTCTTACAGTGTATGACAGCCTTTTGTGGTCTGTAGCACATAAATTCTGCCAAATTTGAAAATCCGACTTTGACTTAGATCAACTTTATTGCCATTTTGTATACACAGAGTGTATAGCAAATGAAATTTCAATGCATACAGCTTTTCAACAGTGAATGAACAGGTTACAGTGGTGAAATGAACATTTCCATTTATTAAGTGCAGCAGTAATCAGAAGAATATGGTGCAAATGCAGTTGAAATATTGAGTTGAGTTCTTTTTAAAGGGATTAGAAATTTCACCATATAGTGCAAATATGATGTTTACAAGTGTGATGCAGTCTCGATTTGCTGTTGCAGAAACTCAATGTCTTGCATCGAATGTTGCAAACCCTCTTCCCAGAGGGCAGCAGGCAAAACAGTGCATGGTGGAGGTATGAGGGGTCACGGATGATGTTACAGGGCTCGGGACATGCAGCCCTGAGATGAAATGTCTTTAATGGAGGGAAGAGGTGCCCCAATGATCCTCTCTCTCACCACACTTCTCGTGTTCTTCCAACCTGAGGCGCTGCAGTCACCACACCACACAGTGAGACAGCTGGTCAGATTGCTCTCTATGGTGCCTCTGTAGAAGAGCAGAATGGGCAGAGGCAGGTGGACTCTCCTCTTCGAATCATTTGTTATGGCGACTGGAAACGCACTTCCACTGTAGATTAGATGTCTATACAAATTTAAAGTTATCCGGTTTGGACCATGGTTTTTAAGGTGGTTTGACCAACAGCTTTGATATTATTTATGTGTCAGATTCACGTGTACAAAACATAGAGAGTACCAAGGTTCACACTTGGGCCTTTAGTATTTTTAGTATTTTTATAAGGAAATGCAATTAATTGCAATAATTGCAATTAAAAGTGTTAATTTTCTAACGAATTAATCAAAATCAACAGGTTAAAGTTCTTGCTCTAGTTATGTTTAAACTGTTATAGCCCTACCTTGTTTTGCATATTAGGTCAAGCAGCTGTTGAGAGAAGTTGGTGTCAGAGGTCAATTCAGCATTAAAAGAACCTTAAGCAGATAACAAGATAGCAAATATTTCCTCTAGAATTTCTAGGACAAAATTTGAAAGAATCAATTTTCAGCTCTGTGCTTAGACATTGCACAATATTTCATCAGCGTCACACTTTCTCACAAATAAATTGCATCATACTCCGGTCTTCACTTGTCTTGGCAATGACAGATTTCTTTGGTGTGATTATTGTTTCTTAGGAAAAGTACTGATAAGCATTTTTAACAATATTCACAGTTGGTAAATGACTTGATTGGTCCCCGATCCAGTCAGATGTATCGCATCAAGCTATTCCGGACTTGTTATTTAAGACCTACTGTTGTGTCAATTTAGAAATTTCATCACCCATAAAATGTTATATATTTAGTTTTCAAATTTCTGGTTAACAGAATTATAGATAAAACTAAAAATAGGTATCACTTTTTTGAAGTTACAGCTTTCTGTTTTATTTACAGTAGATAACACCATTTGATAAATATACCTGAATATATTATATTAAAATTTCCTTTGAGATTAATAAAGTGTTTTTGAATTGAATATTTCTATTTCTAATGTGTGTGTTTTAAGATTTCCTTTGTTAAATGTGTTTCTGATGACACATTTTAACTTGGCTCTGAATATGATCATGCGTTCCATTCAGTCCCCTTGGCTGGCTGCAAAGTAAAATGATTCAATACATCCAATAAGCTTCTCTCTTTCTTTTCATTTCTTTCATTTGAAGCTGCCTGTGTACTACCATCTTGGGTCACTGAAACCCATTTCAAGTGGCTCTCCTTCAATCTATGTGATGAATTTCCTCTGTGGCTTCTCTTTTTTAAGAGGGATCCACAACCTGGGAATCAGGGTTGCATAAAGCACAAAAGAAAATAAATCCTTTGCAACAATAACAAAGTTCGGTGTGGCAAAGAGGATTATTTACAATAATGCTCCTGCTTTGTCTGATCTACAGTACATTGTTTCCAGGTATTACTTTCTATGACTCTGACAAGATTAATTTACTTTTCTACTTTGTTTTACTTCAACAGGCAGTCCTGAACAGGTGCTTGAATTCACAGTATTTCTTTTCATTATTTTACAAAAGATGTAGCAAATATCCTTCTTTCCTTGTTCATGAGTTTTAACCAAGAGCATTTTTGGGAAAGGGTCAACATAAAAAGGGGTAATAGGAATGTCATCTTCCACTCTGCCTGCGCTGAATACCCTTTCTGCACTCAGCACAAATGTCTGAAGGATAATGTTCACATTAAGACTTAAATTATTCATTGTGACCATTCATAGCCTTTTCTGAAACAGTAAAGTGAATATTACTGTGTGTGCATTACATCCTACTTCTTCAGTAAAACCATTTCTACATTGAACAAATGTCTTACATTGATCATGAGACTAAAAGGCTTTGATTAGCCCAGTGATTATCCCATCAAATCTAAACAATTGGTCCTCAAAAATAAATGGGACCAATTGTTAAGGATTTCCAAATCCTTTACGGAATGGTGAGCATTTGGAAAATGTTTAATTTCCAATGTAACAATGAAAATGGCATGCATCTATAAGCTGAATGTTTTCTTGGTTATAGATATTGATTTTGTATCTGGCACGAGATTGGATTGAAGACTTAGTCATGTCTGTGATGTTCATCACAGCTCAAAGACAATTATATAGTGAGAATGTAAGTGTTGCAGAGGGTAATCCTTTTACCAGTCTCCCCAAGAGATTCCCAGTGGGTTGCTTGATTTAAGATATTGACTCCAGCTACTCTCGTCTGACCCCAAAATTACCTATTGATTTACCCTTTTGACAGTTGTTAGTTGGAAACGTTATCACAACGACCTACATTGTCATAAAAAGTACATGCTGTTTGGCACAAGCTTTTGCTCCCCTTTCATGTCTGAGCCACAAGTATCACTGCTACTAAAGCACAGGCATGGAAAATCAATACAGTCAGAACACAAGATAAGTTTTCTGTATAGCCGCACTTGAATATCTATCTATCTTTTTCAGTGTTTAGTTTTGACTTATGACGATATTCAAAATTTTTATAATATACAGCAATCTTAACTATGGTGGAACAGTATAAGAATGTCATGGTATAAATAAATTAAGATTAAATCTGTGTAAAAATCAAAGGAAACTTTTTAAATTTTTGTTAGAAGAAAAATAATCATGTATTTCATTTTTATGACTGCTAATGTTAAGCTAGTTACATCTTGTTATGCATGTTGGAACTTTTCAGAGGGTTTTAGAACTGGGATGCTGTTTTTTTTGGTTTTTTTTTCTTAAGTTGCCATGTTGCTCTCTATGGTTTTTTTTAATTCAGGCCAAATTACTTGCTTATGTCAAAATGCTCCACAGCCAAATCTAATAATTAGTTTTTAAATAGAATTTAAAATTCTTCGTCTCACATATAAAGCCTTAAATGGCCAAGCTTTACCATTCATATCATTTTATACCAGATATCTGATTGTACCTGATGTGCAAAACAGAGCACTTCAACCTAGTGCTTATTTACTAGAGGTTCCTAGAATTTCTTGAAGGATAATGAAAGGGAGATCTTTTAGTTATCGACTTACTCTCCTGTGGAACCAACTACCAGTTTTAGTCAATAAGGAAAAAACCCTGTCTACTTCTAACACTAGGACTCCCAGATTTCTGATCCTACTGGAACTCCCAGTGGCCTTCAACTTGACGGTTGACATTTTTCCCAATGGAACGCATGAGTAGTGAGGATGTCATCAACTGAAATGCTTCTAGTGTGCGATATAACCCATTGTGGATATATAAACCTTAAAATACGTCTAATATATATATATTTAAAGGCTGCATTGAATGCTATTATTATTATCTTGTTCTCTGATAACAAGAGCGCATAAGCAGAACGCGTCATCTCCGTCTGGCTGCACATCCCGATTCACCTGAATTCGCCTGACCCTCCGCAAACACCGAAGTGCAGCAATAATAATCAGGCATAACTTTCTGAATGTGACGGGGACCGCCATTTTGATTTGCTTGATTCCTTCCTTCTTCGTCTTCTACTTCTCGTGTTTTATGGCGGTTGGCAAACAACTTTTGGTGCACTACAGCCACCAACTGCTTGATTCCCTTCTTCAATACTGGCAGTAATACCGCAGATCGTCACCAGGCGAGGAGTTGAGGAACCGAGATAGCGTGATGTGTAAACGGTCGTCAGAACCAAGCTCGGCCTGGTTAACTGATCCAAGCTCGGACCAGTCTCGGCATGGATCGGTTTTTCAAGGGTAGTGTAAATGGGGTATACTAGAGAACATACAGACCACTTTTCTACATTCTGCTTCATTCTATTTCTATTCTATAAAACAAACTTAAACTAATCATAATTAATTTAAAAGTTTAACTTTGAGTTCAACTTGAGTCCATCACGACATCAATATTTTTGCCGTAATCATTGGTTTCATGTTGCAGTAACTAACTCTCAGTCTCTCTGCCTTTATTGCGAAGATTATTACTTCAGTTTTGTTTTTAATCAATTGAAGAAAATTATCCTCATCTACTTATTGGTCTGTTCTATGCATCCTGCCAAAACTGTGATCGGTTCATACTCACCTGGTGACACTGTGTGCATAAACCATTTCATGCATTACAAAAAAAATGAAATAACATATTATTTATCTTTAAATAATAAGTAAAACATAATATAATGTAAAACTTTTTACCTTTTAATGGTAATTCAGGTGGGAGCACTTTACTCTTTATTTTTGCTTACAGTTTTCTTTAGAATCCTAAAGATTCCGATGCTTGTGCTGTGAGTATCGGTCGATACAGAGTGCTGATAAGACTATGTTACAAAAACATGTTTATATAAAATACTACATCTGCATTACTGTGATGTTGTTATCATTGTAATGCCTGGCTGATGTTAAACCCTTGAATGGAGACATGAATTAATACAGCAAATTTAAGCCATTTATTTTATTTAATAGAACAATATAAAAATACAGTAGTAGTAGAAGTAGTAGTAGCAAGCTCCATCTGTAAAAGGTTTCAGGTGATCAGCTCCTCACCCATCTAAAACTGCAGGTGGCTGCACAGTGCAACTGTTTTAAGAGTGATAAAGAAATGTGTCAGAACTAACCAGTAAATAGATTCCTATTTTAAATCCTATTTCAAATTACACGGTATCCTATAGGTGCTTGGACTCCAGTGCTCACTGATAACAGTGCCAGCATTCTCTGCTGTATACCACATACTATAAAAAAGCATGCAAATGATTTATTAATGACAAGTGAAAATAGCACCTAACAAATACCTTCTTGATATCATAAAAATATTAACGTTCACAAAAACAATGGTACCAGTGATATTTTAATTAGGAGGTCATGCAAAATCGAGGGTAAAACCTATTAAATGGTATTAGTTACCACCAGTTTGGTAAATTAGACTATGCCTATCAGCAGAGTTATTATTCACCAAGCAAAGAAATCTTTCTCTATTTATTCAAATGTTACCAAGAGCAGGGTGAGTCTGACCTGAGTGATAAATCGTTCGCTGCACAATAAACAGAAACTACTACAGGTTAAAATATTAACGTCTATATTTCTAATAATCAAGGATTATAGCAAATATAACATCTATGCAAACACTAGACACTACTGTAAAATGAACACGAGGTAGATCAAACGAATAATTTGGAAAGAGAGAAAAGGGGATCTATACGTCCGGTCAAGAATTTCTCAGGGAAAGTCAAACTTAAATTAGATGTATCAATATAATATATTCAGTATTGACAGTTCAAAATAGCAGCAGGTATATTTGAATAACATTAAATGCAGTTAACAGTGTTGTTTCATTCAGCTTACAATGGGTAATGGTGATCGGTCACAAATGCATTAAACAATACAGCATTGCAGCACGATGGTTAGGTTAGATAACACTTAAGACTCAGCTAGAGGTGGAACTTTGCTGAGACGAAGAGTCATAAAACCACAAAATAGCTTCCCCTACCATTTGGTCAAAGGAGGCGGACTCAACAGGGCTGGACAGCACAATGGGTCGTAAAACTCATAAAATAGCCCCCCCCCTACATCACGTGACCACAATGAGGCCTTAAAGAGGCTCATAATGTTATCATTTCAGTTCGAACACATTAACTTCAGGACAAGAGAGAATGGAAAGGCAAAGTGAAGAAAATAACCCAATGGCAGCTAGTCAGATCTCCAATCACACACTCGCATCATGAAACTGGTGTTCAGTATAGAAGTCTTTTAGAAGTACCATCAGCTTCTAAAAAAATCAAGAGTTTTGATAAAAAGCATGTGAAAACTAACTAACTATGCTTGCCCAAGCTGAGCACCTTAATTGAGTATCAGATAGGAGTAAATGGAAGAAAGTTTTAATTTGTGTTGAATCTGGATGGGTAGAGGGTAGGGTTGGGAATTGAAAAGATTTTCGCGATTCCGATTCCCTTTTCGATTCTATGAAACGATTCAATTCTTTATCGATTCTTTTTTCGATTCCAATTTGGGGGAAAAAGAAAAACAAACAGTTTGATTATCAGAATCAACTTTGTTTACTTAACTATTGCACAATCTTACAAAATCAACAAGATCAAGATGTCTACAGGAAATGTGAAACTGGAGTAACATCTGTGTTTAAATGAAAAATGAATACAAGAACAAACTTAATAACCAACAATGTCTAATAACAAATGATGGGATAATAACCTATTTTAAATAACTAAAAATACTAATTATAAAACAGTAGTAGGGAAAATTAACAGTTCTTTTGCAGAAAGATGAGCATATCTGCTTTTTCTGGAAGGATACAGGATCTTTCAGGGCTTAAGGTGTTTCCAGCCGTGGAGAACACCCTCTCAGATGGGGTAGAGGAAGCCTGCACACAGAGGTAGTTTTCAGCCAGTCCAGATAGCAAGGGCAGCGTATGTTGCTTGTTCCACCACCACAGTGTGGCGCTATCCCTGCAGGGGATGGAGGGCATGCTTTTATAGAGCTGGATTTCCTGATCTACCCTCTGGGCTAAGGAAAGACGGGGCTTTGATTCACAAAGTGACCGCAGCTCGCTGTCTTCCTCCTCGAATAGTTCTTCCAACTTGCGTAACTTGCGTAACTTACGTAAGCCGACGCTCTAGGCTCTGGTGCTGCGGGAATCGAAAAAAGAATCATTCAGCGAGCTGCCAAACGATGCCATGGAATCGGAAAATACGGAACCGGTTCTTAACAGGAACCGGTTTTCGATTCCCATCCCTAGTAGAGGGGAAGACTGCGTCTGGTTCCGATCTGATCCAGTCCACAACCAGTCCGTTTCCAAAGCCGGTTTGGCTCTCGGGGAGGTTTGAATCAGTCTGTTGCAAACAACTGTAGATATCAATTTCATAACTTAGGACATTGTCAGAAGGCATCCCCACTGACTATACACCCCATAAATGGAACACTGTAATGCAGACTCCTCAAACAGGGGTGAGGGTCACAGGATAGTTTTGGTCAACCAAGGCGAAAACTTTGTTTTCTCATCCAGTTCCCTGCAAGCGGTAATCGCGATGATACACTACAATCAGAAGTTTGAATAGCAGGAGAAGAAGGCTAAGTTTGGCCCGCGAACCGACCGAAAAAAATTCAAGTGAAGGTAGCGTCTCTCCTTCCAGCCACGGGTGAAGGAGGACGTTCAGTTTTACCATGTCCATTAAAAGCTGTAAGACAGAGAAGGGCTTTCCTGCCTTAGTCAGTGTTCTCCTCCGCTGGTTTGTGTCAGGCGTGACACCTGGGGTTTGGTATACTCGCATCATTGTCATTTAGCTGGATCTCTCCGGAAGGGATGCGCGCAGCGCTGTCATGGTGTCTGCTCGCATTTGCCTGAAAGAGGACGTGATCAGTCATGAGGTGATCAGTCTGCAATCCCGTTTTCCAGTAGTGTGTATATCACAACACAATGTATTCAGTGTGACATAATATATATATATATATATATATATATATATATATATATATATATATATATATATATATATATATATATATATTGTCCTTGACAATAAAAAAAATACAATATCAAAATAAAAAAATCTATAGAAAATTCTATAGAAAACATCTAAACGGCCTCTAGATGCATAATATTACATTTTCTTGTCTAAAATCTACAAAAAAATATATTTAGAAAAAAAGAGGTCCTGAATATTTTGCACGGTATATTTGGTATGGTGAATTATATGCATATTAGCATGAAGGGTATAAAATGTCACTGACGCAACAGCATGTTTTGACATATGTAGAAGCATGGTTTAATTGAAGACAAAATGCACATTGTACTACATTGTAAGAAGCATAACATGGTTATGTTAAAACAATTTTCTCTGGTTGTTATATTTTCATGCCACTTTAAATAAGAGTAACATAACAGTTAAAGTATCTTATTAAGTGTATAAAACATACATGCATATTTTAAGAATCACCTGTGTATCATAACATGTGCATCATCACAGTTGCAGAAAAGGTCAATCTTCTCACCCCTCCTTTAAAGATTTATATTATATTCCTAGTATCTGCTTTAAGATGCCTCTCAGCAAGTTATGGATGTATGTTTTCGCTCCCTGCTGGATCTTATGCGTTTTATACCCATTACTACAGGCATTAGTACAGTGTTTGCACTCTGCACTGAAGCTTTGCAGTGTAATAAACCATTAATGTTTCACTCCATCTGTTAGAATACCATTAGGCTTTGCTATAAAATACAGATTGCAAACAAAGTGAATTATTTTAATAATATGTTGCAAAAGTTTGGTAATCATAACAATTATACCAATGGA
The DNA here is from genome assembly GCF_016077235.1 of Cyprinodon tularosa. Classification (NCBI taxonomy): domain Eukaryota; kingdom Metazoa; phylum Chordata; class Actinopteri; order Cyprinodontiformes; family Cyprinodontidae; genus Cyprinodon; species Cyprinodon tularosa. The sequence continues at coordinate 70,434 of NW_024039154.1, read as the reverse complement.
AAGCTAAGAGACAACAAAGACTTGATACAGACTTTTGTGTTGATTTTGTAATGTGCAGGACTAATGACATATGATTAACATGTACAGTGTTTGGGTGTTGCAGAATGTGATGAGTATCTGAATTCAGAAAGCGGACAATGTTTTCTAAAAGATTTTTAAAAACAGTATATTTTCTTTAAAATTGGCAGTAAGTCTAACCTACAGTACCTATATTTTTAGACAAAAGGCAAGAAGCTTCAGAGTGCAAAAGAAAACTAGTTTGGAGATATCAGTCCATCTCCAACCATGGAGATTATAGCAATGACAGCTGTTGTGGGAAACAGCTTACAGCTTACAGAAGTACCTGCAAAGAGATGGACATGATAAAATAAATTACCTATGTGACAACTCACAGCTTACAAGCACCATTTTTTTTTCTTCACTAACTGAACTTATCTGATTTTGTTTAGTCTAAGATGCCAAAAAAATATTATTTTTTTTAACTTAAAAGAAATGTTTTTTATCCTACCAAGATTTAATTTAGTGGATTTTCTTATTCCATCTGCCACAATACATCTTTTGTTGTTATATTTTTTATTGTAAAAGTTTTGTACAATAGAAAAGAGAAAAGTACAGTGGCATTGAGGCAACACAATGCCACTACACTATATATATATATATATATATATATATATATAGTTGAATAGGAAGTTGAATAGGCACCAGCCCCTTAAATAAACTCCATTTGGGGGGTGTGATGTCTGAGGGAGTCACTCCTGTTAAATCACTGACATTTGATCTGAACAATAAGCAACAGATGACAGCTGTAGTGACTAACGTAGCAGTCCCAAAAGATGGAAACATCAGGGAAAAAAATGACATAAGAAATTGGAGAAAGGCCTTAGGGAGGAACTAGAAAGTGCCTGGAAAGTGAAGACAACAGTAGTGTCCATGGTCTTTGGAGCTTGATTTAAATCAACAAAGGGTTTCAGTTCTTTCTTCCTCCGTTATCCATCCTGCTATGCTGCCTTTCTAGAGCCTCTCTGCATAACCTCAGAAAACTGAAAATTATGGATCTGGTCAACTGGTCTTTCCATGGTGTTTATTGAATATTCTCCAATAAGGAGAGTCGGCAAGGGCATGCACTCTTGCCCCGACAAAACACATGCTCCCAAGTATATTATGGATTTCTAAGGGAAGTGCAAGATAATGTACCTGTACCAAGGACCTATGATGTGTACATAATTGGATTAATGATAGCACGATTTTTGTTCATTTGACTTGAAGGATACCTTGTCCATAATGAAATTCTAAGATTTTGTCAGTCGTTCATGCCAGTTTGAGGCTGCCCAGACCTGTATAATAAAATATGTCGAGCCACCAGTACTCAGACTCAATTGTAGCATAATTGCAAACTGTCTGCATTCCTTACTGAGGGTAGGAGGCCAGTTCTGGTTTTGTGTCCAAGAGATAGAATAGAGTAGAACAATGAGAAAGTGATGTTTGACATAGCCAGAACTTCGCCATTGAGGGTTTTCAGCAAACACTCCTATGCAGAGAGTAAATCAACAATCTGTGCTTGATCAACAAACAATTCTGTCTGTCTGAACAAGGCTCCCATATGCCAGCCTGGCTATCTCACATCCTCCTGGATTTTAAACGTGGGGTCTGTCTCGTTCATGATTTGGAAGAGGGGAGGTTGAACCGGGACCTGTTGAATTTGGCTGGGAGCCTTTTTTCTGGGTCAGCTTGTGGGGTGACAGGGATTTATTGGAGGATGAGAGTTAGATGGTGATTGGACATCAACATATTTAGATACTGTAAGCTTGCTCCTCTTCTCTTCTGGATCTCTGGTACTAGCTCAGTAACAAGCAATGGAGTTCCACTCCTCTTGACTGTACTCCTTTTTCTCGGCACAGACTGAAATTTGCCAGGCTGGTGGCTTTCATGCTCATTGCCTTTACTTGTTTGAGTTTTGAAGTCACTTACCTGAGCCTCTACTCCTGAAAAGTTTCCAGTGAGCCCATCGCAGCAGACAAAAAGCTGCACACTTATTTCACTAAACACCTTTGAATATATCACTGTCTGTCTCGCCTAAATTCTGGGTCCTACGTTCTGAACCTTCTGACACACATGGTGTAAATAACTGAAAACATTATTTAACATTATTCAATAATGCACACCAGGGCTACCCTTGACTATTGTATTTTGTAACACTAGAGCGGGTTCACACCAAATCACTGACTGCAGTTCTTAGAGAATTTTTTCTATGCAGAGTAAGCAGATCCCAATCTGTGCATTTCTCTTTTCACTTCTGTCACAGTGCCCTAAAAATTTAATTGTCTGGCATTTGACTGGGTCAGACTATGGAAACTATAAAACAAAAAGAAGTAGAGCAGACAAGATTTTATCAATATTATAATGGAAACTACATGGAAATAAAATTTAAACTCAGCTGTAAAGGCCATGGGACAGATTAAATAGCAAGGCTACTGGGTGAGGCACTAAGAAATTATTCTCTGTGAAGTTTGTCAAAGTTTTTTTTTTTTTTATAAAGAGAGAGTAATAAGCTTTGCTTTCTTGCTTTATATATGTGTGTGTGTGTGTATGTATGTGAGTCTATGTATATATACACATACAAAACAATTGCTTTATTATATATTTCCATTGAATAAAATTACAATAATTTCCACTACTTGATAGAGATAGAAAAAGACTAATACATACAGGCATTTTTTGCTGACCCTTTTGATATGTTGAATGAATAAAAAAATTGTGAAACTTAAGCATATATTCTATTCAGTGACAAATTGCCTTGTCTTGGCTGAGGAATTTGATCTCTGATGTGAACCTGTAGTTTAGGTAATGTTGTGTACTAGTCTTCTCTTCTTTTTGCATTTTCAACCTTTGGAGATGAGGTTTAAAGGAAAGGCCTTATCTCTGTACTCCAGATCCAAATTCTTCACTGCAGTAAGTATCCTCCAGGGTTTAGGTCAGAGGAAATGGTGAAGACCAGTAAAAGAGAGTGGAAGATGTAACCAACTGCAAACATATAGCAATAAAAGGGGGAAAGATTATCACAGAAACAAAAAACAAGCTAGAACAAGTATACTACATTCAGTCATTCACACATTCTCACACACACTCGCACACTGATGGTGGCAAGTTACATTGTAGCTACAGCTGTCCTGTGCACCAACAGAAGCAAGGCTGCTGTATTTTGGCGCCACAAGTCCATCCAACCACCATCAGTAGACAATGCAGGTGAAGTGTCTTTCCCAGGGACAAAACAACACTGAAAGCTTGAACCAAAAACCATCCGGTTGCAGGGCAAACTCCTTCATCCTACGCCACTGTCGCCAACAAGTCATTTTAGAAACTTGCCACTGTACAGTATACATTACTGATTTGGGTAAATGCAGCTCCATAGGATTGTTATTTTTATTTATTTTTTGTTGTTTATAAGAAAACATATACTAATTAACAGAGAATTTTTTTATTTTTATTTTACATGTTTTTTATAAGAAAATATATTTAGTACAAAAGTAAAATATTCCTTTAAAACTTTTAGAAATGACTATGGTCTGCTGCTTTATGCTTTATTTTTGTTTATGTTTTACTTTATTTGCCATTTGGTGGTTTTTGTTATTCTGTGTTTTAATTTAGTATCCTGTGTTCAGTCTTATTTGCCAGGGTATGCTGTTCTGGATTCTATGTTCAAATGAATTCAATTTATTTTATTTATATAGCACCAATTAACAACAATGGTCATCTAAAGGCACTTTACAGAGAATATTCAACCAGATCATAAAGTCGAATTGATTCAAAATTTTCTATCTAAGGAAACCAGTTGATTGACTCATTGACTTGAAGGCAATCCCTCACACCAAGCATGCTGGTAGCAACAGTGGAGAGGAAAACTCCATCTTAATATACATAAACCTCCAGCAGAACCAGGCTCAGTGTGAGTGGCTATCTGCCGAGGCCGACTGGGGTTCAGGAGGCAGACATAGAAACACAAGCAGAGATACAAAAGGCAACTGTCAACCAGCTCTACAGACGACCCGGTAAAGGAAACACACAGCAAGGCAGATGGGCTTAGAGGCAGCTCCCATGTCAGAGGATGAAAGAGAGCACACACAGGTAGCCAACGTCAGAGAAACAGGACCACTCAGAAAAACAGGCCAACCTCCAATGTCTATAAACAAAAGTGCTGATGGTAGCAGCACAGCTAATATTTCTCTCCAGGATGGTGTCATAGCCAGATGGGAAAAGACTAGATGAAGCTGCAAAGAGAAAAAGCAGAGAGAACATACTGTTGAGATTGAACTAACAAATACTGCAGAATGGGAGAGCAGAAATAGAATGAAGCAGAATGATGAAAAGGGGTCTCTATGTCCTCATGCAGTCTAAGCCTATAAAAGCATAACTATAAAGATAGCTGAGGATAACATGAGCCTACCATTAAAAGTACACAGGTTGTCTGCCTCGCAGAATAAAACTGGTAGTTTGTTCTACAGGAGAGGAGCCTGATAACTAAAAGGTGTTAGTGTTTTTTCAGTTATCTCTTTATTTAGCATTCTTGTGATTTATGTAGTCTTTGCTCTAGGTTATTTTCATTCCATGTTTACTGTTATCTTTAGAACATCTTTCCATGGCATTATTGTTACATCTAGGCCCTTTCCCCATCCTCCTGTGTTATTTTTCCTGTCATCCGGTTTTAAATGTATTTGTTTGCTCTTTCTTACTTTAACCTAGTTACTTTTCAGTCCCAGGTTAAATCTTTGTTGCTCTCATTACAGCCTAGTGCCACTCTCCTTTTACCCTCAGTTACTTCTAGTCCCTTCTCTGTATACCTGCTCCCTCGTTAGCTCATTACTCTAGTCACTATTCACCATTCTCCTCCCCAGTATTTAAACCCCTCATTCCTCAACTCATTGCTGGGTCCTACTGTTTTTTCCCTATAGCCTAGCCTATGTTCTTCCCATTGGTTAATATATTTTGTTTACATTTATGTTTTGTGTTGTTTCTGACTCCTGCATCCTCTGCAGTTGTTGTAAGAGCTTTTGAATTCTTTATCAAGGAACCACTATGAAAACTTACAGCTCTGTCATTCTGTATTTGGGTCTTGACAACCCCTGGCTCGCCCAGCGGATGATCGTCTTAGGACATGAAGTAGGCTAAAGAATTTCACACAACACATCATGTCGATAAAGAAATTCAAGAAGAAATTACACAAAAAATGGTATTTAACAATAGAAATAATAACAAAATCATATCTATGGACGCTGGCATTTCTATCTAATATAGAACAAAGATCATCTTCTAAACATTAATTCCGTAAAAATTCAAAAAATATCCACTGGACTTGGTTTCAAAGGTTTGAAGACGTTTCACCACCTCTCCAGGAAGCTTTCTCAATTCAAATGTCTGGATCCGCAGTGAGTTTGAGTCTTATATAGACGAAGCCTTGTATCGCTTGGAAACATGTAAATGGTAACCAACGAATGGGTCGTTTGGTTCCATCGTTAGCCTGTAATACCTGAAACCTGTCTATGATTGTAAATCATAGACAGGTTTCAGGTATTACAGAGGAGACAATCCTCCCCTTAACGGCAATCCCCCCCCTTTAACGACCAACCCTCAGAATCATAGACAGGTTTCAGATATTACAGGCTAACGATGGAACCAAACGACCCATTCATCGGTTACCATTTACATGTTTCCAAGCGATACAAGGCTTCGTCTATATAAGACTCAAACTCACTGTGGATCCAGACATTTGAACTGACAAAGCTTTCTGGAGAGGTGGAGAAATGTCTTCAAACCTTTGAAACCAAGTCCAGTGGATATTTTTTGAAATTTTATGGAATTACGAGAATATATGTCGGTTAATGTTATACTGGTACTCTGATACGCTGGCTGGCAGTCAACTCAGTAAATGGTGATAATTTGTCTTAACAGTCACAGCCACCCACTAACATTCCCATGAAGAAGCACCGTTTACCCTCTTTCCCACTGAAATAGGGACTTAGCCAAGACTTTTCGAACATTTTTCAACCAGCTAACAATCAGCATAACAATCCCTTCCCATTGGGAAAAAGGGCTGAGTCTAAACCCTCGCTGGCAAGCTGCTTGGCCTCTGTCCCCCTGCCGCAGTGTGTCCGTAGACACCATCACACTGTGTTAGTGTTGATGATGTCATCAGTACTACAGAGATCTGAAAAGTAAACAATGTAGAGCAACATGTAAGGAAGCCTGGGTATAATGCTGTATTGTTTCGCCCTTTTATCAGTCCGAATCCCTTTTACCAGTGCTGCTGCATGATTATCGAATGTAAACGAAGTTGTTTCGGCTTCTTAGATCAGCCTCAACTGTCTCGGTGTGTTGATGTTTGTAAGATGCTCTCAACTGTATTACATAATTTAACGGGTCACTCTGGTGTTCCCACACATGCCAGTCAGAGCTGTGGTGATTTTAACACGCGTTGCTTGCCAAGTCATTTGACCCGGGTAAACGTGCTTCAGTGAGCTTCTCCCACTGCCACAGAAAACGGATTGTTCCCGGGTTTAAACAGGTTTTTCGGCCAGTGGGAAATGGTTATTTTCCTCGATCAGAACACCCCAAATCAGAAAGTAATGGGAGCATAAATCAGGTTTGTTTGGATAGCTTATTTCCATTCCATTAAATGTAGCGATAGCTTGAATACTCTTTATTTATACAACTAAAGCTGACCTTTACTGAAAACTATTTGACTATAGCTATATATATAAATATGAATCTATTCAATTACCCATGTAAATACCCTGTGCAATAACCCTGTATAATTCTTCAGCTGTCATATTTGGACACACTGTATAAATCCTATGCACCTTCTTCTTCTCTTGTTGACTTTTTGAGCTGAGTAAATTTCTCCACTGAGAGATCAATATCATTCAATCAATCAACTAATCAAATGAAACTTAATTGACTATTACTTTAAGTACTATTAACAAAGCACTGTGCTGTATTTTGTTACAACTCATATATCCTCAAATAATACAGCTAACTGTTCATATGTTTATGTTATCTAGAGGTAATTAAAGGATCCCAACATCATAGATATCAGCCTGAATGTATATAATATAGTTGCCTCAATTGAGTTGTGTATCTGTAAATGAATAATTACATCAATTTAGTACCAATAATAACAATAGCTAAATAATAAGTGTCATTACTTTGCTGAATTCTACAACTTTTTCTAATTAAATTCCACTCCTTTATACAGTGATGTTTTGCACAATTTGACATTTGAAATTTCAAGCAATCAGTTAATTAGAACTTTATGAAATTACAGATGAATTATTCAAAAAACCCAGGAACAACATATAAAAAAACTTGAAAAAAAAGTTGATTTCTTGTTTATGGGTTATTGAAGAGCTCTTCAACTTTCAAAATAATTTCTTGGGTTTCATTTTGCAGATTGTGAACTTTAGAGAACACTGACATTTCCATTTTTTTCCCCAAAAAGATTTAATCTCTTATCAGGGAACTAAAGGCAATGGAAATCATGAAAAGAGTGGGCTAAAATGGCACAGCTTTGAGATAATATTCAAACGTTTAGATGTAACTTTAAAAGCTTTTCTATTAAATCCAAGCTCTGAAATCTGATGCAGCAATTATCTACACACCATTGTGCTATGAACCTGCTAATGGAAGACTGTGGTGTTGATTGTTATTGCAGACTCAAGCGTGCACACTTGAGGGATTGTTTATTTTGTGTATGAAAGGTATGATAAGACCTCTTTTTCCCTCCATAATCTCACATCTTACAAATAGCAAGAAATTGAGGTGCCGTTCATATCGCTTGGCAACCTTTAATAATTGGAAGCTTTTATAATGGAGCAAAGCTCCCTTTTGAAGAGAATCTAAGACCATGAAGGATCCACTGGAGAGAAGTGTCCTCGACACTGGGTAAAAAAAAAAAATGTTTGTTGAAATAGCTTTTAGGGCGCTTACTGGAGAGACATTTTGTAATTTTGTAAGAAAGGGAGTGAATCCTTTCAGATGGACGGAAGTTCTGGTGTTTAGTAAAAGAAACTAGCAACTTATACATTTAAATTGGCAAATTCTTCCCCTTAACACCACATTTTCTTTAGTTAAGGTGACAGTTTCCCTCATTGTTTTAAGTTGAGGCACTTCTTAAAGCTGTAATAATCCAATAAAAAAAAGCAAAAGCTATAAAAATGTTGTGACCTGTAGAAATTCTAAGTACTTTGCAAAAACATTGAAATAAAGTATTAAGCGGATGCCCAATGGCTATTTTAGGTAAGATTGGTGCAATTTAAAAACCACAAACTAAAAATAAAAGGCTGGGGTTATTTGCAGGAATTGGTACACCCTATTTTCCGCAGTGCAACGTTAAATATTTTCAGATACCTAGTCAGAGATAGAATAAATCTGTCCAACTAAGGAAAATCACTGGCACCTCACAGACACGTTCCCTTGAATTGACAAGTGGGCACCATGACACACCAAAGTGTTGCAGCAGGTGAGCCAAATCATTAGATTAGGCAGATTTATGGTTTCATGAAACTTGTTATTATCTATGGTTTGCTCCACTGATGTTTAGTGTGATGTCTTTATGAGCAGGACGGTGTTCACCTTGCCCTGACAGATGATGTGCGGTGATTAGAATATTATAGACTTCATTTAACTCATTTTTCGGGTCAGAAAACCAGATGCCTGTCTGAGCATTAAAACGCATTTGGTAGTTATATCATGCATGAAAACAAAATCTCTTCAGTTTTTTTTTTTTTTTCACTTTAAACATGGTGTGTTTTATTCTTATACTTCCTATCCTCTCTAAGTTAAAATGCCTCTTATCACCAATAAACAATTAAAAAAAGAACCATAACTCTAAGATCTGGATGGGAAGCGCCTTTTGTTGTCTAGATTATGCAGCAATCAAAGATATGTTTTACAAGAAACATAAAATCTGAAGCAATAAGGTGCAGTAAAACTAGGTTACTTTATATTATATTATCATAATCAGTGGGTTAGGTTCATCAGTGATACCAGAGAAGAACATCAGAAAAAAGCAAAAATTATTGGCATAAATATAACACATCTCACTTATGGTCCAATTTTTTTTTTTTTTTTTTTTTTTTTTTTTTGTTGCACATCTCTGGTGGTGCTGCTATCCACTACTGTAAAAATTTCCACAGCTGGTATTGATTTTTTTTTATATTGTAAAACACTGTACAGTAATTGATTTTTATAGTACATATAACGTCTACTATAACATTTTCTGCAATAAACACCACAATATCTCAATTGTGGGAGAATAAAGGGATTTTCTCTTCTATTCCAGTCAAAGACGATGCAGAAAGATGTGGATTAGCATCCTTGGAAACAATCTGAAGTCCACTCCTAATAACTGCTATATTATTCTCTCCAGATGGTTAGTTGTTCCCCAAACTGAAAACAATGTAAATTGAACTACAGCCTTGTAACTGGTACAAAAACCTTAAAGCTTTTAGGACTTGTTGTGAGCTGATGTCTTTGACAGCTAGCTTGTAGGCACTCACCTAAAAAACGTGTTGTAAGAGATGCCAGTGGAGGAGAAACAGTCTCTGCCTGGTTGCAATTGGGCAAGGCGATCATTTTTAAGAACCATCCTTTGGCCCCATTTTCTTTTATTTCTCATGGCACACCACATTAGGGAGTGTCTCCATGACCACACATGGTTCATTCCACTGGCTGATAAGCTTTGGGTATAGTCTTTTTGTCCAATCAGGGAAGAACATTCAAAACCTTGTCCCCAGACACAAAATCCGGTCTGTGGCAGCTAGAGCCACATACCCTCTTCTGCTAGGCCCTCTTGAGTAAGGTCATGAGAAAACCGGAGATTTTTATCTGATGGCGGTCAAAACACTTTGGCCATGAACTGTGTTCCCAGAGTACACAGTTTATGGTCAGAGATCAGATAGGCAGGTGCAGATTCCAGTCCTGCTATTCACATTTTGAACAAAGCCAATAGCACCAAAAGCCGGGCGTACACTGTGCGGATATTTTTTAATCGTTTGCTACTAACCCCCTGTACACTACACGACTCAAGACGCACGATCAGGCTGAAAGTCGGCCCGATAGAAAGATTCTCGCAAGACTGGAAAACCGCCCCGAAAATTGCACAGTGTATGCCGGGATTAAGATAGCATTAAAGTCTGCTCTTAAGCCTCACTCTTACATTTGATCAGTGCTGCACTTTAAGTAATGTCACCTATCGGATAGGTGGCTAGCACCTATCAGTCTTTAAAAAGACTGTCCCTTGCTTCAGACTCACTGCTGTAAGCTTTCGTCCCACCTAAGTTCTGTCTTTCAGTCTCCCTTGAACATATTTACCCTCTCAAGTTGGTGCACATGGGCTCTTTTGTCCCAAAGGCACATGGTCCTCTCATTTTCAGTTCAGCCAGAAGCTAACATTTTTTTCTATAAATGTTATTTTCCTACTTCTGACATCAATTGTCCATAGAGGACCAGCTCTACCATATTTAGAAATAAATATAGAAATAAATAAATGCTCAATAAATAAATAAGCATACAATTGCCCCCAAAAGTACAATAATCTAATTATGTTCATTATAATCTTCAACTCTATTTATTACATTTTTTTTTTTTTAAGTATTTATTTATTGGCATGTTATAATACAGTATTTGCATCTGTTTTATGCTTCCTTTGTATTTTTTACCCTATTTATTTCTTCAACACTATTTATTTCTGCCTGTTGTTTTTACATTTCTGTATACATTTATACTTAAAAAAATAAGTAGTTAATAAATAAAGTTGAAGATTATAACGGACAATAAATAAATAAGTTAGGTATTACAAAGGCAAATAAATAAAGAAGCTAATTAAAAGAGATATATACATTTATGTCTCACTGTATAATTTAATTTCTTCCTACATTTATTTGTTTATCATATTTTTGGGGGGCAATTAATTGTATGCTTATTTATTGAGCATTCATTTATTTCTGTATTTATTTTTAAATATGGTAGAGCTGGTCCTCCATTATTGTCAGTCGGTCAGGTTAAAATAAAAACATAAAAGTTGAAGCAGAAAAAAAAGGAGCTGAATAGCAACCAAGACCGAGCTCCATATGATGCCATTTAATTTCACTCATTGGACCTCAGAGGATACAAAAACATGCCACTAAGCCTTGTGGAAAATAACAGGAAGTCCATGCAAATTAACTGCTACAATATTATTTTTATGACACCAGTGTTAAAGATAAAGTACCAAAATATTGTGCTGTTGCTCAGAAGTTTGTTGATGCTTTGTTGATGCTTAGCTTTTATATTTATTATTATTATTATTTGTAGAATAGTAATGTGGTCAAATTGCAGGGGGGGGAATACAAACGGGGGATCATTTTATTGCTCTTAATTTTTTGTGTTTTCAATCATCTATACATATTAACAATACATTTAAGTAATTTTGAAATATATCTGATTATCAAGTCCATATGAAAACCAAAAAATGCTTACAACACAGTATTTCATGCAAAGAATATTTTTTTTATGCATAAACTTTTTTTTATTGTTATTGTTTAAAGTTAAAATTAATTCACATAAACTTATTTTACCTTCTTTGTGAATAGCTTATATATCAGAAGGGTTCATTCCCAAGGGTTTTTATCTGCTCACAGGGGGCTACAGAGATGGATCACTGGGGCTTAATTTAACACTACAAACAATGGAAAATAGCCGCAAATAACTACAGCCATTACAAGCTTATCAGTCTGAGCGGGGATTACAAGGGAAATGAATCATTAACACTACCTGTATTGCCACTTGAATGCGGCTAAAGTATGATTGGCAGGATGAAAGCTGGGTGTTAGGAGTGGTGAAAGGAAATGGGTGGAGCTGTGGTTTGATATCCACTGAAGCGGGTAACATTATCGGATGACAGCTCTAGGACGCTGTGCCAAAATGACCCTCTGTGTTTGAGTGGAATGCAGCACAGGGTGAAAGAATAGATGAGAGAAAATGAAAGCAGGAAAGATTGAGCATAGTTCAACCTAGCTGCCTACCACACTTGGGTGAGTCTTAGACAGACAAAAATAAGATCAAAAGTCTATGATGCTGCACACTAAAATATTCTGCACTCAGCAAGTGTTAAACCTACACATTTGTTTTTTACCAAGTTTTTTTTAACTGTGTTTTGTGGTAACAATTCAAGATATGCAATGCATGGTGCACAACAACTCCGTGGCCCCGTTAAACCTATAGACACTAGATAGAATTTATGGTTTGTATGAAAAATGGTGAGATGCCATGCTGGTTAAAGGGATTCTGGGTCATGGAGGGATTTGTTAAGCTATTACAGTGTCTGGAGCAGGGCCCTTATCGGCACCTGCCAAGTCTTTCGCAGGCCCAGTGGGATTGTAGTGACCCTGGTGGAAGTAATGGATATAAGAAAATCTTCATGCTGTGAGAAACAGGTTAAAGAGCAGGGAGCAAAGCAGTAAAGGAAGAGAAAATGTACAGAAAATCAAGGACACAACACCATGATGAAAAATCACTAAACTAAGCCAACAACTTAGCCTGTCATCAAGAAGGTTGTCAAAAATGTTCAAGAGAGCAGATCCGGGGTTATCAAATCAGAATATAAGGAATAGAACTTGAAAACCCTTTGAACATTTCCAAATAGTGTACTGTAATATTTTTTAACAGTTAAATAGTTGGTTTACTTTTGTTGTATTTCGAAGGAAAACTAAGGAAATGCTTACATAAATAGGTAACTGTAAACATCATTCATAGCTCATCAAAACCAGAAGAATTAATGAAATATGTAGCCTACTCCATTTCATTACACTAGGCAGATCCTTCAAAGAGAGGCAGGGCAGGCTTTTTTTGTATTGCACAATTCAGCACAGAGACAACTAAAAAAGAAGAATTTAAAAGCAGAAATAGGGCAAGTAAAAAATACAAACAAAGATACAAAGCTTAAAGCAGGTAGTAGAACAAGTATATCAATTGGACATTTGAATTGAGAAAGCTTCCTGGAGAGGTGGCGAAACGTCTTCAAATCTTGGAAACCAAGTCTACTGGATTTTTTTGAACTTTCATGGAATGAATCTGACCTGGATGACTGAGAATCTTCATTAGCATATTGCACTATATTATATTATATTATGTTATATTATATTATATTATATTATATTATATTATATTATATTATATTATATTATATTATATTATATTATATTATATTATATTATATTATATTATATTATATTATATTATATTATTATATTATATTATATTATATTATACTATATTATTTTTTATTATATTATATTATATTATATTCAATGTGAATCCCTGATTGTTGATTCTTCTTTGCCTTTTCTATAAAGTGCTTTAAATTAGTCCTACCTGTCTTTATCCATGATTGGTCAGATCCTGACATTTGAAAAACGACACAGGTAGTCAAGGCAGCAGAATAAAGTGTTAGCCTCGCTGCATGCAGTTAGTCAAGCCTTGTGGATAAACCAGGTGCTGGAAAAAGACAGAGTATACCATCTCAATCTGTCTTTTGGACTGCTGATTAATTTTGATGTTGGGCTGATCAGGTCCAGATGGTTTCACCTCCAGCTTCTCTTGCTAAGTTTGCTTCCCGCCCGTGACTCGGCCTGTCAATCACCCGCACAACTGCTGTGACGACAGTCACACAACAGTGTGACGACAGGGTGTAGCTTTGGTGCGGCTTTTTTTTTTTAAGTTGACCATATTAAATTGTGGGACAGTGTTACGGCTTGTGGGACAGCAGGAAGCGGAAGATTTACCATTAATATGAACAAACTGAAGTCAGACAAATAAAATTCTAACCAGCCTAATGCAGATCTCTTGTGTTGGTTAGTTGTTGCTCTAAGGACCTAGTGTTTAAAACCACTGGAGGGGTTATCTTAGTGATTTGAATCAATGGCAGGGTTGGCACTGGCAGGTTGTTTTATTTCCATAACCACCACTTACTTCCACATTCTTTAATTCACATTACAGTTATTTTCTGGAGAATCTTGTCAAAATTCTTTGTGGTGAAGGTTGGAATTCTGCTGACGTGGACTGGTTCTTCTCCAAGATGATTTTTTTTTAACAATGAATATGTGCTTAAAACTAAGTGAATGTCAAAAGAAATACAAAACGACTTCCATATGCTAAATTATTAAAATGGAAAACCCTTTAAATACTTCAATAGGGTTGGAATAAACAGCCAAAACTTTTATTGCCATATTTCTTTAATTCGGTCTATACAGTATAATTCTAATATCAATTTAAGCAATATAAAAGCAATATATTTTTTTGGTGTGCACTCAGCTCACCTACTCCAACTCTACACCGAACAACTAGCTGTTGCTTTACAAGCTCCATGTTTTCTATATGATGTGCATGCAACCATCGTTTTCTCATTCTGACGATAAAATTTGACTCATTTGTTAGGGTGGCTTTGTAGCTGCAGATAATAAAAAATATTGGCGTTTGGTAAAATTTTCATAGGTAATAATTTTATAGCTAAAACTTATCACGTTGAAGCTTACAGTAGCAACGTAACATACAGCCGCAGAGCTCAGGTTCATGCCTGTGGTGTAAGTCAAAACTCACACAGCCAATGTGTAGTGGTACTATCTGTACGGTTAAAAACACAGGCACCCAGGATGGCACTCCTTGTCAAATGCTGTAACTACAGACTACAGCGTATATAGAAATACCAGAATCGTGTTCAAATGCCTTATTACCTTATCCATCCATCCATTTTTCGTCACACTTATCCCAAGGGGTGCTGGTGCCTATCTCCAGCTATCTATGTGCAAGAGGCGGGTTACAGCATGTGTGTGCTGCTCAGTCGAACAGTAGGTAGCACTGCCGCCTTGCAGCAAGAAGGTTCTGGGTTCCATCCCCAGCCTGGGTTCTTTCTGCATGGAGTTTGCATGTTCTCTATGAGCATGCGTGGGTTCTCTCCGGGTATGCCGGCTTCTTCCCAAAGTCCAAAAACCTGACTGTTAGGTTAATTGGCTTCTCTAAATTGTCTTTGGGTGTGACTGTGTGCTTGAATGTGTGTGTTTTGTCCTGTTTGTCTCTGTATTGACCTTCGATGGACTGGCGACCTGTCTGGGTGTACCCCACCTATCACTTTAATTAAATGCAATATTAATGAATATTGACTTATTGTCCAGCCTTACTTTTCAATACAGAATGTCAGCTTGTTCTATGATGCAAAAAAAAAAGAGTGTAAATCTGTAATGACAAAGCAAACTGATAATTTGAGAATTCCCCCATAATAAGGGACAGGAACAGGAATCACTCAGGAGGAAGAGACAGGTTAGTGATTGAGATGAGTTGAACGATTTTAAAGAACATTTAAAGAAAAAGCCACTAATCTTAGGAAATGTCAAACCTTGTTATTGGTTCCTCAGTGAGAGCTGATGGCACAGTGATGAACTCACCACAGGTGAAGAAGAGACCACAAAAGCCATTGATGGAATGGGCAAACAGATCCCAGAATAAGGCTTGAATCGCTGCTCAGATAGTTGAAGTAGGGCCAGAATCAGTCAAACTTTGAAGGGTTGCAACGTAAGGCAAGTGGTCAAAAACATGTTCATGGTCCAGAACATTAAAATTCTAGCAAAGTAATTTAGTAAGGACAAGGTGTAATTGGGAACAAAACAAGATGTGGTCAGGCAGGAAGATAAGGAAAGGATGCTGGAGGATCTACTCAGATGTGTGCTTTTTAAAAAAATTGGCACTGACTCTCACCAATGGGATCTTACAAAGCCAGGAGATAAATTGAGCTGAGTTCCGCTGATTGAGGGTGGGAATGTTTGGCACAGGTGGAAAGAACGAACATCAATTTGGAAGTGAGAAGCAGAGCGGAATGTCAACACCAGTAATCAATTACATTGGAATTATAACAAAATCTTTCTAGCTCCTAACTTTACTTTTTGTTTATAATAAACATGACTATTTTTTTTATGTCTGTGCTAACAAAAATTGCATGTTATGACACTAAGCTCCATCATCTGAACACATATTGCCCTTGATGAGGTCAAGCAGCAGTAAGCTCCTTTTCCCATGCAAACTCCTCAAACATATTTCACACTGTTTACCTGGCACTCCTTTTCTGGAATAATTTCTGGTGCCTCTTTTGATTAAACTTGCCTTAAGCACCTACCAGAAACAAACCAGGCCAAACAAATCAAAGCTGTGCATGAATGATTCACAGCATGTCATGTCCCATGTTGATTCTTAGAGTGAAATCCCATTGCTGAACTGTCAGAGAAGGAGGTAGGATCAAGTGAATGCTTACCAGGATTCAAAGATACGGTGGGGAGAAGCCCTTTTTTGTGCTTTCATTTTGTCCTGTCATGAGCCATCCTGCATGATGATGTTTAGACATCACACTATACCCTAATCCTAAGTAAACAGCACAGTAAAAGCACACACTGGAAATACAGGCCTGGTAATTGCTCATCAGGATGCTACTGTAGGATACTGAGTCAATGTAACAGGACTGATTGAAACCACATTAGAACACAAGGAAAATCCATTGTTTCCATTTTTTACATCGTGTTACAGGGTAGAAAGGAGATTAAGAGGATAGAGAGACATAGCTTTGCTCTGGGGATTTTAAACCTAGAGGCTGGAAGGGGCTTTTTCCGACTTCACTTTTGTGTAAAGCGAGACAAGAAAAATTACTGACAGTAAATAGATGAGTTTGATAAGGTCTCCTAAATGTGAGTCTTATCTCTCTCTCAGTTTGAAACAGTCATGGGAAAAATAGGCCACAATGTCACTCAAGCTTTTAATTAAAATCAGAGGAAAAGCCTGTATCTACATATGTGTGCATGTTTTCCCAGGAGAGTAGTTTTCAAAATCTGTTTTCATACTAAACATTCATCACCGGACTGTCCTTGCTGTTTTAATAGTTTCTTTCCTTTTTTGGTATGTTCCTGCTCTATTCTCCTTTCATCAAACATAGCAAATGACACAGTCTTAGACGACCAGAAAAACAGAGAGACAGAAGAAAAGGGGTGGTGTGACCCTCTGTCTATTAATCAGTAGCTAAAGCATAGGCTCACATCACAAGAGGAGATAACACTGAGTGTTGTCACATGAGTGAAAATAATGGCTGGAACATTCCCCTTTTTTCTGATAGCCACTTGTCCGAATGCCGAGATGTGGACTGACAAAGACACGTACAAGGCTGGAAAACAGAGAGCTGCTGTCAGGCCTTTGACTGATAACAGCCTGAGTGAGTGGAACACGTCAGAACGGATAACACTGGCCTAAATGTGATTATGGTTCATCATCAGTTAGAAAGCCCTTCTCGATCTGTGCCATCTTCGTATTTTATCAGACATGACGTAAAGCAGCCATTAGTAGTTCAATGCTACAGAAAAACAATGTCATTGTATTAAAATGAGATTTCATTAGAGTGCTTTGTTCCTGAAGTACACACTGTTATGGTGTTTGGCAAAATGTCTGGATCAAACTGAATAAAGCTGTATTAGATGTAGTAAATTGTGACCAGGTCATGCTGTTTCAGAGTGTAACTTTAGATGTTGTTACTTTGTCCTAATACACAATATCCTATCCACTTACTGTTCAACTATACCGCACAACTCTGAATTTACAAGCAAACAAACAAATACCCAAAAAAGGCATAACATTACAACCACTGACAGGGAAAGCAAATCCAGGAAAAGCAAATATGCAGATCCTTATATATGTTTTCATCAATGAATCCTTCTTATCCCTTGCTGGTAAAGATTATATAACTATATCTTTATTTTCATTATTATTGCTATGTGTGCCAAACCCAAACTTACATCTGGATATCACCCTTAAACAAAACAAAAAAATCACTGTGAAAGAACAAATCAGGAACTACAAAATGCAGCCTGGTGCCTCTGTTCTACCGAAATATGGAATCAACACCTGCCTTACACAAATCTAGTGTTGTGTTGGCAAGATCTACTCAGCATTCTTTCATTGCAACTACAATATTTGTAACAATTCTATATCATAATAGCATTGGGAAATATCCAAGCAAGCTCTAATGTTTCTGGGGGTTTCTGATCAAAGTACTGAATAGTGAATAGTTTTAAACCTTAGACATTGAGTAATTTAGTTGCTCATGTGGTGACAGCATTCCTAATAGAAATTTGTGCTTAATATTCACTTCATAATAATGATTTGATGAACTCCAAATTGACCTGCATTAAATGATAATCAAGCTAAACATAGCAACTACTAAACACTGTTTTGACTTTTTCTAAACATTGAAGAACTAAACAGAACCAAGAGGCTTTTCATTTTCAGAAGGTTTCCTTAGTGGGTCTCTGATGTCATTCAATAACTTGTTGGTTGAGGTCAATAAATGTTCCTGAGGACAGTTGACAAAATCTCTATTTAAAAGTCGTTGCTATGGTTATTTTGGCAGCGGTGTGACCTTTCCAGCTATTTCAGTTCTATTGACTTCTACTATGAAAGATGCAAACTCTCTAATGCCTGAGGCCCTAGGTCCATGACAATGTGACTAGTCACTAGTCAAAGTAACTGAGCAGTTGCTTTTCAAAATCTAAAATCTGAATGGATTTGATTGACTTTTCCCTTATTGAAGCTCTTAATACAGTTGGGAGTTTGATTATTCAAATATATTTAAGGTGGTGAGTTTAAGTGTGATATGTGTTGAAAAAGTTTATGATGAATGATTCTTGAGGAACTAAAAGTTGTTTTAATTTGCGAAAAAAATATCTCACATTGTTGACTAAATAACCTAATATTATATCTGAATTTTGGTTCTTGTCAGTGCAAGTACATCTTTATCAAGGAATATAAACAATCAGACTGTTTAGTGTTTATGAGGATTTCAATGATGTACCGGTGATGAAACACTGATCTACATGCTTGCTGAAACCACCCACAATATACATCAACCCACTGAGTGATCAAAAGTCAAGTTATTAGGGAAACAGCACAACAGGGACTTTAATTAACCTGAAATACTTTAAAATTATATTCAGGCATTTGTGTAGCTGGAGGCGAGTGTCTACAGTAGCAAACGGGGGAGTCTGAGTTTAGAAGAATTTAGAGTCAAAGCAGCTGTTTTATTTGTGTTGTGGGATTTAGAAAGCAACTGGAGCAGAGATCAATAAGGTTTAATAGGCCTGGGAATGAAATCATGCCAAAGTGTCCCATGTCAATGACTCTGCTTATCTCTCTGTGCCAAACTCCAGTCTACTCACTCATGCTTACTCACCTCCAGATTAGTGATATTGAACTGGAGAGGCAGTAGAAGTACTGAGGAAAGCCTGAGTTTAATTTTGAGTGTTTGATTTAGAGCAATAGGTATTTCCCTACATAACCAAGAGTAGATATTTGGAAGAAGTCTCCAGGATGGTCATTACATGTATTTGTTCACTAAATATTCCAGAAATCGGAAATTTTTGAAGAGACAAAGCATTGAACAGACTTTGAATATTTACTTTTTTTTTTACCAATCCTTTTCACACATAAATTGTGCGAAATTTGTGTCCACAAATCTGCCATTAATTAACTACATTTGCAATGTTTTTCTTCAATTTGTTTTAAACAATATTCTTGTTTTGGAACAAAACATTTATTGTGATTACTATGAAAATGTTAACTACTGAAGGAATTGCAATAAATATATTTAAGCTAGATAATCAAGGTGTTAAAATAAGTTTAACTGAAATTACACATATGCACATGTTGCAAAACGTTTTATAACAGGGAAAGCATTAGAAGCCAGGATTTACTATGCTGCATATTATCAATGAGGATAGGGGCAACATATTTATTTATTTCAATAGGCAAATGCATAATTAGGTCCATCCTGTTTTGAATGAAAAAATGGAAATGTAAAAAAAGGTTTAGAAATGAAATGATTTAGAAAGTAATAGTGAAAAAAATACTTTTATTATTCAAAGATGTGTTGAAACAAAGCTGTATTTCTTCTGTCAAAATGATCTCAGTATAGACAGAATCTTTCACCTTACTTAATGAGATAAAGCAGCATTTGTATTTGCCACATTTGCTATGTGTGATTATATTCAAAAAGAAGATTGACTTATCAGAGAAATCAGTGTTAATCTCTAGTCAGCATCAATCTTCCCACAGACTCTCCATGGTGACATCTGTTTTTGTTTATAGGTAGCCATATTTGGCATAACACCACTAAGCTTTAAACTTTATGAAATATCATTTTATGTTTTGCAAAGGCTGTAAACATTAGCAGTTAAGCCCCACATAACATGGCTAATCAGGTACTGAGTAGTCGTTGGCTAATAACATCTAATTTAAAATTCAAGTTTTGCAATCAGACTGAGAGTTTTGTAAAAAAAATAAATAAATACAATTATATACATGATTAAAGAACAACATACGTGGGCAGAAGAAAAGCAATCCTTGCAGTAGGTAATGAGCATATGTCAGGGATAGATAAAGAACGTCCAGAAACAATATCACCTGCTTACTGTATTTTCATTCAAACTTAACTAGCTTAAGTTACTCATTTGAGTGATGAAAAATCAAATAAATGTAACTAGTTAGTACCCACCTCTGTTCCATACATATCCGGTTACCCTGATTTAGAAAACAAACTTGCACCTAATTTGTAAACCTACAAACCAAGCACGAATTTTAGCCATTTTTTTATTTTTGAATGAAAACAAGATTCATAAAGAAAACAAAGCAAGAAAAATAACGTCAGAAGGCCACTTGTTTCATTCCAACCTATACAATGATAGTGTGTTATTTACATTTTCATATAATTTGAGCTTGCCTTTGATTTGGTTTAACAATCCTTTTTGACATAATTGATTAACTGTATTATATTTATTAATAGTCCAATTCTTTGTTGGCAGAATGGAAATCATGTTATGGTTAAAATAAATTGCTCTTAGGCCATCAATTGATTGTATATGGTTTATATAGTATTGAAAGACAAGGTGTTAGTAGCTGGTTTTATTTTTTTAAACAGCTATTATGTATAAACCACATACAGTGCTTTTCCCATGACAGGTATTATTGTTTTTATTTGTTTCTAAGATATTATCCACATGTAGTGTATCATACCTTTTTCTTCTGTTTTTCCACCTGCATCACATAGAACTTTTTTGTAGCATTGTACAAAACGTAAAGAAAAAAACAAACAAGCAAAACCTTCTTCTGGCACTCTCTGATAAGGCATGTGCACATGCACCCTGCTATTCCCTTATCTCAATGACACGCTCGGAACGCCCCCATGCCAGTGCTGAGCATGACATGTACAGACCAGCAATATTAGTGTGATAGGAATAGGCCCTTTTATGCAAGGACGTGACAAACATAACAAATAATACAAAAATGTGCGCAGTTGTCATCATCTTTCTAAACCAGTTTTTCCATCACGGGTTAAGGCAGGGTGAACTAAGGCCTGGAACTGACTGGAACATGAATTTAAGATGGAGCAGAGAGGCATGTGTTGGTCAGGTACGTTTGTCTGCCTGTCACATGGTGGGAACAGATGCTGGTGTTAGGATCTGTAATGGCACTGATGTGCTGGAGCTTGACCTGAATGGAACAATTTTTATATCCAGTATTTACAAATGTATATCAAATAACGACGGTTTTTGTGCAAAGATTATGGAATGGGCTTATAAACATGACAACATAGAAACATTAATGTTTGTAACATTAACACGTGTAGTGGGAAAAAATTATTCAACTATTCACTTTAGTTAAATAAACAGAGATCGATGGACTTCACTCAGTCGGCACATTACCTGTAGTTATCATACATATGCAAAGAGAGAACAGTTCATCATATGGCCCTTATGGGCGCAGTATTCAGCTCTGTTCTGCCTTGAGAGCGTTTATTCCCCCTTACTTACAACAATGGGAAGTAGTCAGAGTCAAAACAAATGATAGACACTTTAACCCTACGGACCCACCGGCGGGTCCAGCTGCTACATGACCTCGTAATGTTACCAAACCCCCAGTATTGATGTAAAAAACATATTTGGCACAGTTTGGTGACATTTATGGATAAATGTGCCAAAATGGCCTCTCCGCCTAAGAAATTTCTCACTAATACCATTCTAAAATAAATATGATTCATCTGATTGAGTCCAAATTTGGTATATTTTTACACAACATTTAGATTTGAAAGTCTGTACTACTTTTTTGTGCTATAAATAATATTTTGGTAGTGTTTTGCAATGTTTATTTCAAAGAAAATTTTGGCGAGGTTCAAAAAATGCGAAATATTTTGTATTTTGTCCCTAATATTTCAGGCAGGGTCAAAGCTACAATGGTGCTGACACCAGAAAACCATTCTATGACATCTTACCTTTACAGACGTACCAAAAGTTTCTTCTTAAATCTAATAGCTTTGAGGCTATAAGTTATTTACTTTTGTGTGTTTTTGTCAGGCAGAAATTTATTTATACCCTTTTAGGGTGTAAGAGGTTAACAGTAACATGTTATAAATAAACCTTGAGAAAGAATCTGGGCTACAAACACCATCCTGGAGAGAATTGTGTGGCCTTGCAGGTGAAAGAAACTGAGTGAAAATTTTTATAATGAGTAAATAGGACAAATCAATATATGAAATTGGAGAAATCTAAATTTTCCAACAACACGCGTTACACTAACTGTTACTTTCGTGGCATCAAGCACTGTAACTAATTAGTTTGTAAAAGACAGAAAGTAAAAGTTGGTAAAATTATTAAAAAAAATTTATTTTGTCTTTTAATATACCTATGGGAATTAGATTATGTACGCAGTTTTGATTAAATTTCCCCATATTGTAAACCACATATTTACAATGTATTTTCTGGGACTTGTATCTCAGTATTGCCAGTGCCCAACAGTCTAACCCATTTAATCTCTGACTATATAGATACATTTGTTATTGACATAACCTTGACCAATCAGCTAAGAGCAATATTTCTGCTTTATACATAAACACACCAACAAGTACATTTGTGTTGCATTGCCTCAACAAAAGACACCTTTATACATTTAGACTTGGACTCATTCTAACATACAGTATAAGCTGTAATCAAAAAAAAGTTCAGCCTAACCCACCAAGTTCCTCTCTTTGGAGAAGCGTTCCACGTAATGTATACCCACAATTGTCCTTGGCTAGGTCTCGACAGATGAAAAGGAAATGCTATGATTACAAAAAAGGTAAAATAGTCTTACATTCAGGAGCTTGACTCTGAATGTTAGAGTTTTATTGGCACATATTGCTCTATTACTTGCCAGATACGTTTTAGCAGATGACCCAGATTTTATTTGTTTTTCTTTAAGGCCTAGTAAATGTGTGGGCTGCTGAACACTATTGACCTTGATAAGTGCTTTGGGGTTGAAAGCCTCTTGAGTACAAGTGTCTATATTGCAAAGAACAAAGAAAACACTATGTGATAAAAAGTAGTAAAAACAGAGGTGAAACTGTTACATTGGGATAAAATGGACACAAAGATAATAGAGTTTGAATTCAAAAGACTTCATAATGAGAGAGTTACTATAAGAGGAATAAAAGAAGAAAAAGTGTTAATGTATTTTATAACAAGATTTCGGAGTTATTGTTCATGCTAGGGGTTTCCTGAAGCAAGTAGGGGTAGCAGAATAAATTGGAATGATGTACAGGAGTACCATTTTTAGGGACACAGAGTAGAAGTATGACTTGTGACATATTTTCAAGATAATGAGATTATTGGTCAAATGATCTTAACTAATGAGTTTCGTATTTATCGGATGTTAAAAATTTGCTTACTTTTGAGACTGGACGTCTGGAACTTGGATTATTATTTTGCACATTTATTAATCCTTAACCACAGGGGAAAGGTTTTCTTTGCTTACTCAAGTTGTTAACTCAAAAGGAAGCTGATTCTTCTCTTACACAGTCATGGCTATCCAACTTTTCCTATTGCCGTTGATGCCTTGCACAAATTATTGCCATTACTTCCGGCACAAACTGGAACTCCATTTGTTTACATGCTAATCTATCCAAATCTTCCTGGTCCAAGGCAAGGATTTGGGCAAAAATATGTGCTAGCATAGGCTGACACAGCCGAAATTTAGCAATATTGTCACTGTCTACGCTTATTCAGGGATGGAAGGAAGACCTGAAAAAGTGGCTGCAGATAACTTACAATAGCATTTTTAGCTACATTATTAACTCTGCTTTCTCGGACAGCTAAGCAATGAACAATCTAAAAAGATGCAAGGCTTATCAATATCTCCACAGTAATAAAGTCGGTGTGTTGTATTAAAAGAGTCAGACATAATCTGGCACATTTATTTCAATAACATTCATATTTAGAGGGGTGCCAATTATCTTAATTTCAACAGAATCAATCCTATTTATTAAGAATCTCATAAAAGCATTACTGCTAAGAGCAGGGGGCATCATTTGCTACCAAGAGCTGGCCCCAAGATGTCACATCAGAGGGAGTTAAATCCTGTTCTCATTCGATTACACAATATTTGCATAGTACACCAATCAGTCAGGACAAATTATCAAGTGGCCTGATAGTATGCTGTATCTGCTTGCATGGATTTCAATAGAACCCTAAAGGTGTGCTTCAGTATCTGGCCCCAGAATGTTAGTAGCAAAACATTTTAACTCTTTAAGTTCTGAATATCGCTCTCTGTACTGTATGTACAAAAGCAAAATATGATAAAAATCACAAATTAAGAAAATACACAGTTAACATAAGCACAATATGTGAACAATATAACACCAACAACACACCAAAAGCCTGGGAAAAAGCCTATATTATGACCAGTTAATTTCTTAGATAAGGCCAGTAATAACAATGTTTCCCCACATTCATCAGTGTGGTTTTGCCACCCATTGGTCCTTTCTTGGACTTTTGATTAAGAGCACTGTACACAAGGAAAACCCTATAGGAGCTGCCATAAGCCAGTTTTCTAGCCATAACAACCATTATTTGAACATATTCATCTGCTTCAAACAGTACCAAATGTTCACCTGCTGTCCAATATTATTTAACGACCCCGTTCCACTTTGATAATGAAATAATCAGATGTAATCATTTTTTCTGGTTCGGAATGTTATTATGATTGGTGTATGCTAGGATGGGTGTTTCTTCGTGGCATGCTTTTCTTTCAGGGCACGAGGTTTTATATTTCTTATGCTTTTTAATGCAATCTTGGGAGCAACATCTCATCCCCTCCTCCCCTTGTGCCTTTCACATGACCAGTATCACACCAAGACAAAACAAGCAACTTTAAGGTTAGTCAAAGGACAGTGATCAATAATGCTCCTGTAACTCCTACTTAATCTCCATAATGAGCCTTATTGCAGCAATTAATCATGCCTTAGCAGCCAGCATCCAAGAATAATGCTACCAGGAGAAAGGCTGAGCCCAACTGGCACAGGCCATAGTATTCCATATAAAAAAAACCCATCTTAAACAAAATATACTGGCCTATTGAATTAAGCTGATAATATATTTTTTTTTGCAGGTTGAGGTTTAGCTGAAAAATGAATACAAGTTTATTATTAAAGTTCATAAACAAAGCATAACAAAACAAACAATAGAAGGTTGTTTCATGCAAAAAAAAAAAAAAAACAGTGGTACAGTGATATACAGGGGGACAGAGGTGCATGATGTACATTGAGAGCACAGCAGACTACTTTATGCCATAAAAGATTTCACCTTTTTAGACAAAGTATGATACAAAATAGTGAATTTGAATTTGTGATTTTTTTCCCAATCAATAGATGTATGTTTCTTTATTGAATATTTTTCATTTTGTACACTATTACAACTTTTAGATTAGGTTTCTTGTAAAATTAAGCAACTGTAACATATATGTGCCTTTAGTTGAAACACCACTTTTTTTTGTCATTATACTAAGCTCAATCATCATGTAAAGCTCAGCTCCTACTCCGGGTTTTGTAAGAGTCAGATTTGATAAACAGATTTGATTCAACAGTGTTTGTTATTTTTTCTTAAACCGATGGAATCCTACGCAGCATGATCAAGCTTTGCTCTTATTGGATTTGCATAAATGGCTACTCAATCCTCCCTGTGAGCAGGCAAAAACCAGCAAAATATGTTGGGTAGCAGGCAGCAGATGACATAAGGCCCTTATGAAGAACAATTCAGCTACATTTAGAAATCTATTGATTCTGTCCCAACCTAATAGAAGGTGATGAAGGCACAGAGGTGAATCCATTATAGGGTGGGAAGCTGTGCAAGCAATGCAGCGAGACCATGTGTGTCCTTTCCCATTTGTCCTTGCCACAATATACAGAGCTGGAGAAAGAAGAAGCAGGTGTGGATTAAGTATGCCACTCTACTTGTGAAAATGGGAATACTGTCTTTGAGTCCAGGCAGTAACATAACAAATCACATGGATCCTTTGTAAAAAAAAAAAAAAAAAAAGATGTCTAAAAGTAAGCAAATTAAAAATGCAAAATGAAACAAGTCATCTGAAAAAAGTTACAATCATTTAATAATAATGATTCTATAGAAAGTTTAGAATTAACATATTTTATACTAGTTGGGGCAAGACATTGACGCTAACTTCTAGTCAAAGTGCTCAAAAACAATGTAGGCTTCTATTTCTACCAAGTCCTCTAAGTCTATGACATGAATATAGTATATTTTCAGAACTAATAAAATAATAGTATTACATCACTTGGGGTATAGAACGCGTACAAATTTTTGGTCCAAATATGATGGGAAATTTCTTAGGGATGGTTAAAACAAAACAAAGGAAAACTAATTCAAAAATTTAATTACGGTTGATTATGGTGCCTTTGCTTCTCCCTGATAAATGTAAATGAAGCAGAAAAAAGGCAAATTTTTTTCAGTCTTTCTTGACAGAGCCCTATAAGGATCATGACTTGACTTAGAGTTATAGATGCCCTTGCAGCAATTGGTTTGCAACCAGCAACAGTATCAGCCATTACACAATCAAATAACAAATACATGTACGACGGAAAGATAAAAGACAACCATACATAAAATAAAAATATGCATATGTATCCAATTATGTATATACAAAGGCTAGGTCTAAGTTTGTCTAGGTCTAAGTCTAAAATTATGGTCTTTAAAAGCCAATAAAACAAGGGTGAAGACCAAAACAGAAATTTCTAGAAGGAAACAAATAAAATCAAATCCAATCAATAATTTTCCAGAAACAGTATGTTTATTAATTTTAAAAGCAAAAATTTCTACATTACGGTTACCTCAGGACATTGTTTGGATTTTTGCAAAGGACATGTTTGAATAGAATATTTATTTTATTTTTCTGATTTCAATTCAAAGTTGGTTGTTTCATATTTTCTTACAACTAGCAATGATTGACATCAAATAATTGTGGTTAAAACAGCATCCCATTACTAAGTAATTATTCACAGATTGCATCTAGCCACTGAGAAGATAGCTGAGGAGGTTCGGCAAGAAACAAAGCTCTCATGATTCACCTACACTTGCCATTTCAGTGGCATTGCTGTGGGCCAAACTGCTTAACTGTTTCCATGAACGCCTTTGTGACATTTGATTAAAAATCCTTTTGGGAGTTCCTGCATGCATCTTCTGGACTTGTTTGAAGTATTTGCCGCTCAGCAGAGGTGTATAAATAGCCACTGTGAAGCCTGTAGGACTTTTCTTTAAGATCTTAAAAGTGTGTGTCATTCCATCTTAAATCTTTAGAGCAACAATTCACTTCTCATGGGTGAGAGGCTGAAGAAAGTTCTCTGCAAGGTATTCTGGCTAAGCACCAAGTGATTATACTTACTTCTAAAACAGACTAACCTAAATAACAAATTAATGTATTATATTTAATTATGTCTTTTTTTATTGTTTTTTATTGTTTTAATGCATTGTAATCTATTCACAGAAGCATCTGTCGATCTAATTAAATCAGTAGCTATTTGTTTTTCTTTTCATTTTTTTTTTTACATTTCACGTTTTTTCTCATGATGTTAAGTTACACTTTAATGAAATAGGTATAATCAAAAATTAAAGCTGTAAGCAGTAAAAAATTGGTTCCAAACAGAACCTTTGCTGCTTTCATCACCAGTGTGCAGCCAGCCTAGGGTCGCTGTCTACACTACATGTCATACAAATTAGGAATTTGCTGGATAGCACTTACACTCTATGAGTTGTACAATTCATAAAAGTTGTAAGAAAACAAATAAAAATTTCAAAATAGATAAAAAAATATTATACATTAGTATGTAAAATAGTACTAAGTGTGTAAAATCCATGATTTTATTAATACCTTCCCAAACTATTTCTTTGTTACTTTGTTTAATAAAAAAATTGAAAATGTTCAAGTCCCCAAATTAGATCCTCTTATCCGAACATTTTTATAGCATAATTTATTTTATTTTATTTTTATTTTATCTGGCTGTGTGTTTCCGGGATTGGGCCACCAGTGGAGCTGGTTGACAGTTACCTTTTGTATCTCTACTTCTTTCTCCTTGAACCCCAGTCGACCTCTGCAGATGGCCACTCAGACTCAGCCTGGTTCTGCTGGATATTTCTTCCTTTTAAAAGGGTGTTTTGCTCTCCACTGTCGCTATAAGCATGCTTTGTGTAAGGGATTGCTTTGGAGTCAATACGTTGATGCAATCAGATAGAAAACTTTGAACCAATCTAACTGTACTACATGGTTAGATTGTCTCTGTAAAGTGCCTTGAGATGATGTGTTGTAAATTGGGGCTATAAAAATAAACTGAATTGAATTGAAGGTGCGGTATTCATTAGGGCAAGGGTTTGGAAAGCCAAAACAGCTCGTTATGAAGAGGGTTGAATGAGGAGATTTTCTTTTATATGTTGTTCGTCTAATCCTAGACAAATTTTCCTGCTCAAACAGCAAAAAATGCTCTGGGGGTCTATTGTAAATAGTTGCTTTATTTCTAAATGTAGAATCATATGGGACATTTAAGTTTCCAGTGCATTAAAAATATTTATTTGCCAAGAAAGGTAGATATAGATTTTGAGTTAAACCATATTCTTGTTTTACCCATCATTCCATAAACCATCTGCTGTTTTTTTAGCTTAAAAATGTGTAATTTTTTTTACATTAATATACCTTTTTTTTTATCAATAACTATCTTATCTTATCTTCTACTGATTATATTAAGCTAATATTTATTTACTTCTTACCTCTTTATGGATCTGCCTTAATGTTATTAACTTGCATGGGATAAAAAATTTAAATAAATGCTTAGAAAACCAAAACCACAATTAAGACTTTACATTATTTTAGACTTTGTGTATCCATAGTGTTGAAAAAAAAAACCTCTTATATACGGGGAGAAGAAGTACAATAGAGTAAATCGAGCAAGATTGGAAGTGAAATCATTAGTATCTTCACAATTTTTTCCTTTTATGTCTCAGATTTCCCACTGTGCCTTTGTAGAGATTGAACTCCACCTCTTATCTTAACACACAGCCATTTGCTTAAGGGTAAAATATTTTACATGTGAAAATATACATATGTATGTAGGATGCCCATCTCCCATTCGCCTGTCAAGAGCCATCTTTTGCATATTAAACCTTTTGCATCTGTGCACTCATAATTGATTCTCTGTTACATTGCCAACCAATTGCCACAAAGATAACTAAGCATTGCAGTGTAGATGGTAAAAAAATCCTTACTGAGGTTTGATAGACTGTCACATCTTATCATCTTTGAAACACTGTGGAGCCGAAGACAAATGGTGGTGGGGGGAGCGCACTCAACTGCTGTACCTCAAAAGGTCTTCCTGTGCTAAACATTTTCAAAGTGCTCTGCTTTGAAAATATCATTTTGTATTTTTCAGGTAGGTGGAAGAGTACAAGGATTAGGTGAGATAGAGGTAAGAATTGACTTCAAGAGGAAAAAAAAACTTTGGATTTTAGCACAAGTTTATGTTCAGAACTTTCTGTTTAAGGTGCAAAGAGAAATGGGAGCACAGCATATGCTGCTAAATCTGCATGCAAAATATGGTGGATGTCCATAAATTAGGACAAGGTAAGTATCATGTACATTCTTAGGACTGAATACAATGTTATGTATGTTCTATACAATGTATGTTCTATATATAACCCTCATGTAGAGGTATATATCCTGCGTATGTCAAGAAATGTACTGACAAAAAAGCATTAAAGTATATGTGAGGGATAAAAACCCCCAAAAAACTCACAAGGCAGAATTAAGATATCTGGATTTAGTAGGGGGCGGCACCGTGGTGTGGTGGTTAGTACCATCGCCCCCCCTCAAAGAGGGTTCTGGGTTTGAGTCCCAGGGGAACCAAGACCTTTTTGTGTGGAGTTTGCATGTTCTTGCTGTGTCTGTTAGGGTTTTCTCACACCTGATTCCAAATTTACAAACTTATATTGTATCTGTTGGTCTACAAACTATACTTTGATTTAAAGTGTCATTAGAAATACCCTTTTATGTATTTATCTAAATCTCAATTATGTTAACTAGGCTTGCAGCCATAACCGGCATCCAGCAGGTCATTTTGAAGACAACCAATTTCAAGTCCTGCATGTTTTGATTAGTTTTTCTCTAAGCAGACACACATATTTCTTCTAAACTTGGTCCAAATGTGTTTTTGCCACAATGCCCAAAAACAAGGGGATGAATCATCCGGACAACAGACGTAAGTTGAGGAGGCATTCTGATGCTCAGGCAGGAGCAGCAGGAAAACAGTGTGAGAACACCTTCTGAGAGAGCAACAGACTGGAATGAGGTGGCAAGTTGTATCCTCCTCTGGAGCTAAGGAACCACTGCAGCACAGGTAGTAGCTTACTGGTGCTAGCTCAGAATAACACCAGAGCAGCACATCAACAGATCAGAGAAGCCTGTCCAGGGAAACAGAGTGGTGAGGGCGTGGGAGAGGTTACCAATGGCCCGAGTTAGCTATCGGTAACCTAGACTGCAGAGGATCAATGCAGGGTGGCAATAGATCGGAAAAGTCTGCCAGGAGTGAGCACCAGTGAGGGTGAGAAGCAAGCCAGGGGGAGATCAATGGTACATCGGAGCATTCCTAGCTTCTAGAGCAGGGGCTACCAACTTTTTCAAGGCCAAGGGCTACTTCATGGGTGATCAGTCTTAGGAAGGGGTACTAATATTGACCTATGAACTGGAGCGTTCACCTTAAAGCTACAGTGTGTAATAATTTCAGTGATATACAGTCAGAAATGTAATATATTATACATAACTATGTTATGTTAACTATGTTTTTCGGTGGGGGGGAGATGTTCATGTTGCTGCGGTCTGCAGTCTGGACGTTAGATTTCGCTGAAAATTACACACTGTAGCTTTAACTTCATACATAATAAACATATCTTTATTGTTCTTTTAACTCCTAATTTCCATTATGATATTGTCATTTTGAAATCACTATACTGTAAATCCTTAAATATTTTGTATGATTAAAATGACAAACTGCTCTATAAATGATTGAAGAAGAAGGGCAACAGAATAAAATTAAGATTTTAATGCCCACTGGTGAGTTGTGCTGTTTTCAGAAGATGCTGTGGGCACTCCATTAGGCCCCTGAGGGCCCTTCGGTGCCCGCGGCCACCAAGTTAGTGGCCACTGTTCCAGAGAATAACTGTGGAAGATGAAAGAAGGAATGCAGAGAATCTGAGTAGCCTGCAGTTCAGAGAGAGCGGAGGAGGGCTTTTTAAAAAGTCACCGACCAACCACTTAAAGCTAGAGTGTATAATAATTACAGGGATATACAGTCAGAAATGTAATATATTATACATAACTATGTTATTTATCATCATCTACGAGCTCAGCCTCTTAACCTTAATATTTGCGTTGCCTTAGAATTCGTTATTTATAATTACATAGGACCGGGTCTCGCAGCCATGGAGGCAGACATCTTTGCGCTACGGCAGCGCAGAGCCAACAAACTAGCGATTGCGAGATCGCCCATTACGCTCGAAAGTAACTACGGCAAGTTGAGAGAGATGAACTGAGACGGTACTGAAATCTATACCCTACACAGACTAATGAAATACTATCTATAAAATTATCTATGTAAACAAACCTCATCACTTGAGAAGGTAGGTGATGCGGATGTCGTGGAAGACATTTTGTCCCGTAACGCTCGCCGTACTGTTGGGGGGGAGAAGCGGTGGGGGGGAGATGTTCATGTTGCTGCGGTCTGCAGTCTGGACGTTAGATGTCGCTGAAAATTACACACTGTAGCTTTAACTTCATACATAATAAACATATCTTTATTGTTCTTTTAACTCCTAATTTCCATTATGATGTTGTCATTTTGAAATCACTATACTGTAAATCCTTAAATATTTTGTATGATTAAAATGACAAACTGCTCTATAAATGATTGTAATATATTATACATAACTATGTTATTTATCATCATCTACGAGCTCAGCCTCTTAACCTTAATATTTGCGTTGTCTTAGAATTCGTTATTTACAATTACATAGGAGCGGGTCTCGCAGCCATGGAGGCAGACATCTTTGCGCTACGGCAGCACAGAGCCAACAAACTAGCGCTTGCGAGATCGGCCATTATGCTCGAAAGTAGCTACGGCAAGTTGAGAGAGATGAACTGAGACGGTACTGAACAATAGATGGCAGTATTATGCCTGAGAATACTATCTGTAAAATTATCTATGTAAACAAACCTCATCACTTGAGAAGGTAGGTGATGCGGACGTCGTGGAAGACATTTTGTCCCATAACGCTCGCCGTACTGTTGGGGGGAGAAGCGGTGGGGGGGAGATGTTCATGTTGCTGCGGTCTGCAGTCTGGACGTTAGATGTCGCTAAAAATTACACACTGTAGCTTTAAGACCATTCCCAGTTTTATTCTTTGTTAGCAGTATTTTCTTCATCTTCCATTTTGATTTTAAAAAGCCTGTCTCCGCTTCATCCTTCACCTAAAACAGTGGTCAATTAATGAAACTATCTCACCTCCTAATTTTCAAACCTAATAATACAATGTTAATGTACATGAGAGAGCAGTATTGAAGAATGTATGGATTTGGTTCTGTGATTAGTAATGTTGGGATCAGCAGATACACTATATTGCCAAAAGTATTTGCTCACCCATCCAAATTATTGGAATCAGGTGTTCCAATCACTTCCATGGCCACAGGTGTATAAATTCAAGCACCTAGGCATGCAGACTGTTTTTACAAACATTTGTGAAAGAATGGGTCGCTCTCAGGAGCTCAGTGAATTCCAGCGTGGAACTGTGATAGGATGCCACCTGTGCAACAAATCCAGTCGTGAAATTTCCTCGCTCCTAAATATTCCACAGTCAACTGTCAGCTGTATTATAAGAAAATGGAAGTGTTTGGGAACGACAGCAACTCAGCCACGAAGTGGTAGGCCACGTAAACTGACGGAGCGGGGTCAGCGGATGCTGACGCGCATAGTGCGAAGAGGTCGCCAACTTTCTGCAGAGTCAATCACTACAGACCTCCAAACTTCATGTGGCCTTCAGATTAGCTCAAGAACAGTGCGCAGAGAGCTTCATGGAATGGGTTTCCATGGTCGAGCAGCTGCATCCAAGCCATACATCACCAAGTGCAATGCAAAGCGTCGGATGCGGTGGTGTAAAGCACGCCGCCACTGGACTCTAGAGCAGTGGAGACGCGTTCTCTGGAGTGACGAATCGCGCTTCTCCATCTGGCAATCTGATGGACGGGTCTGGGTTTGGCGGTTGCCAGGAGAACGGTACTTGTCTGACTGCATTGTGCCAAGTGTAAAGTTTGGTGGAGGGGGGATTATGGTGTGGGGTTGTTTTTCAGGAGCTGGGCTTGGCCCCTTAGTTCCAGTGAAAGGAACTCTGAATGCTTCAGCATACCAAGACATTTTGGACAATTCCATGCTCCCAACTTTGTGGGAACAGTTTGGAGCTGGCCCCTTCCTCTTCCAACATGACTGTGCACCAGTGCACAAAGCAAGGTCCATAAAGACATGGATGACAGAGTCTGGTGTGGATGAACTTGACTGGCCTGCACAGAGTCCTGACCTCAACCCGATAGAACACCTTTGGGATGAATTAGAGCGGAGACTGAGAGCCAGGCCTTCTCGTCCAACATCAGTGTGCAACCTCACAAATGCGCTTCTGGAAGAATGGTCAAAAATTCCCATAAACACACTCCTAAACCTTGTGGACAGCCGTCCCAGAAGAGTTGAAGCTGTTCTAGCTGCAAAGGGTGGACCGATGTCATATTGAACCCTATGGATTAGGAACGGGATGTCACTTAAGCTCATATGTGAGTCAAGGCAGGTGAGCGAATACTTTTGGCAATATAGTGTACCAGACATGGGCAATGTGGAGTCAACAAGTCATCTCCATGTCATGTATTTAATCTACCCAGCCAATTAACCAGGTGAGTCCAATCTGCACAGGTTAATTCACAGTGAAGATTGGACTCACCTGCTTCAGTGGCTGGGTAGAACAAATACATGACATGGAGATGACTTGTTGACTCCACATTGCCCATGTCTGGCAGATACTGAGTTTGGTTATTAGTAAAGGGCTCCTAAAATCCTGATTGGAGCATCTCTAATGTAAACATACAGTATCATCACTTGACAAGAAAGATGATGCAGATGTTGCGGAAGTCATTTTGTACCATGATGGCCTCAGTAATGTTGGAGGGGGAGAAGCAGCGGGGTGAGCTGTTCATTTTGCTGTAGTCTGAAGCTATGAAAAAATTACACATTTGAGTGGGATGATATAGTTCAGCTACTCTATTCCCAGGATCAACACAGATCTTGGCAAAACATAATTTTTCTATGCAGCACCATGGTCGTGGCACAATATTCAAAACTCCCTGCAATTACGGACTCTTATTCCGCTACAGCATTTTAAATCACTATTGAAAACCGTTTGCACAAAAAATTGTAACTGATATTCTAGAGTCTAGTTTATGATTGATTTTATTATGTTGTCCTGTGTTCTTATATGTCTTACTGTACTGCTGCCTCTTGGCCAGATCTCCCTCAAAAAAGAGATGTTATCTCAAGGGACTTCCTGGTAAAATAAAGGTTAAATAAAATAAAATAAAATAAATAAATAAACCCCACTATTTATATGACACAACAAGAGTGACCTCTTACTCATTCTCACAAAATGTCAATAGCTTAACAAATATTTGTTGGGGGTGTGGTTCCAAGTTTCTTTCATTAAAGCCCTGTATTTCTGGCATAATGAAAGCCTGAGGGCACATGTGTGTCAGGCGAAATTATAGAGAATGTTTTTAGTGTTAACTCTTAAAAAAAAAAAACAAGATGTTTTATTGGTGACGAAAATAGATGGCAATAACAAATAAAACATCTTCTTTAGTAAATGGCCAGCAACAATTTAGATTGTAAGCATGGGAACTTAAGTTAGTGTGTTTGGGTACTTGAGTTGATCTACAATAATTGTTAGTTTGACTTTAACATACTGCTGTTATTATAGCCTAGTAAACTAGTCCAACCCGCCAGCGGCCAAAATATTTTTTTGCCTGCGAGTGGTCTAGCCTCGATCAATGCCCCAGACTCTAGAACTGGCTGGTCACTCACCACGCAGAGAAGTGTTTTGAATTTTTGGATGCAAAGCGGGCAGGGTTTGAGGGTATGGCGACAAAGCTGCGCGACGCTGGAGAAAGCACAACAAGGACAGTGGCAACAACTATCGTACAGTTCTCATTTGACTCAGCTTTGAAATCAGCCTTGGAAGGATTAGACTTGGGGTTTTCGTTGAAAGGTATGCAGGAAGAGGCTCTACGCTGATTCATTTTTTTAAAAGGACGTATTCGCTGTTTTACCGACTGGCTGTTTGTTTACACTCCCCCACCAGCTTTTTGTCGTGCTTTCTACATCACAGTCAGTGGTATCAAAAGTAGACACATTTTTTACTTGAGCAGAAGTATAGATACTGCAGTTTATAAACACCCTGGTAAAAGTTGAAATATCAACTTGACCTCTTTACTCAAGTAAAAGTCAAAAAGTATGTGCTCCAAAAACTACCTAAAGTATAAAGTAACCTTTAAAAAAAAACAGCCAGATGCCACTATATGAATTGAAAGATCAATTTTTCGACTATTTCGAAAATTCTTTGAGATAAGGCCGACCTTTCAGACATTTGAACATCTTTTTCTAAATCCAACATTGTAGCATGGCATAGACAATTCACGTTTGCAGTTTGAAGAAAACCTACTTGCTTCTGATGATTTCCTTTGGCGTCAGCACAAATGTGACGAATAGCAAACTAATTAGTGATTTTGTTATATGACTCATCCAATTATATTAGTTGTCACTAGACGTGGATGGCACTAATGATCTGCTTTGGATGGGGCACATGATGTGAAATAAATATATATAAACATTAAACATTATTGTTTGTTTTAAAAATGCAAGGAATAGAAAGTACAGATACTTGTGTGAAAATGTAATGAGTAGAAGTAAGAATTAGGAAGAAATATAAGTAATGGATTAAAGTATAGATACCTAAAAACTGTACTTAAATAGAGTATCGAAGTATTTGTACTTCGTAACTTGACACCTTTGGTCACAGTCAGTGGCACTCATTGGTCAGAGCGTTGGCCAATAGGCACAGACATGGTTTGAAAGACAACGGGTTGTTCTCATCAACAATCTTCCAATGTCTTATTCATCTGGGCCAGACTAAATTACACATTTAATGTCACATTTAGTCTGGTTGACCAGGCTACTGTTGTTAAGCTTTTGTGACAAATGACTATATCAAGATTGGGACCTCATATGAAGCCATGTTTGATGTCTATTATTTTTACTTTAAGCACTAAAGACATGTATTGACTCTGCAGGTTCGCCATATGCTGCTGAGAATAGAGTGAGAAATCTTTGTCCAAAAAAAGTATAGGATCTTTGCTCAGTTTTAAAAGCCACCTCAAAATGACACTCTGATCCAAGCTCTCAGTTTTTCCTAAAAATTTGCAAGATTTGAATGTCCACTTCAAACAAGATCTGCAAATTTCCTGAAATCATAAGCATCAACTGTCTCATCAAATTTATATCTGGAGAAATTACTCTGACAGGGTTCCTCTGGGTCCTACTATTCTAGAATGCCTTTTGTCAATGTGCTGTAAAAAGACTTCAGCCTCTGGCTTTAATCATTAGATTGACTAATGCCTAGCACATCAGTGACCTAATTCAAATTTCTGTAAAATGTTCACCATTAAACACTTACAGAACAACTTTCTTAATGCTAAGATTATATCATAACCAGATTGTTGAAGGAAAACATTGCACTGGAATTTATTTAGGAGTTTGATATTAAAAGACGGTTGCATACTTACACACGATCTATCACCTAAGACACCAATGAAATACATGTATGGAAATATACAGCATTTACAAACTTCTTATTGAAATGTATTTTAGTTATTGAATTGAGTGCAAACAATTTTGAACATATGAATACTTTCCAAGTTTCTGAAACTACACTTTTGTGAGATATGTAGTGGCTGTACCTCTTCAAAACAATATTGTGCTCTGCTGGAAACCTGTCTTTTTATGTACTTTGGGACATAAAAGAAACAGCAGTGTTAAAGCATGTGTTACATAACGAATGCATAAAGTCTTGAAAATAAACGATAACACCTTAGTAGATTTATGTCAATGTACTTGAAATAGAGGAAAAAATGTGACCTTTACCTTAGCACCGTATAAATAAAATCTACTATAAAACCTTTATATGGTATAGCCTATATTGCTGTTGTACAATGTGAGTTACAATGAGTCACCATGTGAGTTGTCAGAGAAGTTTAGTCTGTGCTGAGTATGCTCAGCCTTACTGCCTTTAGCAAAACAAGTTTGCATGTCAAAGGTGCAGTTTTTGTTTATGAGAATTGTTGAGGATGCATAGCCACAAAATAAATGATGTATAAAATCTGAATACACCGAGAATAAATAAAACAATGAGGTCACAGTGTAATGAATTAAAGTGGGGCAGATAATAACCCTGATTATTCAATATTTAGCACATATTTTCGTAGTGTGCAATGAATATGTATCACTAATTGACAAAATTCAAAGTATATTAGGTAGAAAAACAGTCATGTTAAACCAAAAGTATACCTTCTTTTTTTCCCGGCTTTCCACATCATGCATTCTTAAGAATTTGTTTTTAAACCCAGCCCTTAGTATTAAAAATCAAAATTCAGACAATCCATAATTTTATCATCTATTTGACTAAAATGAGACTGTAGCTTATGAATGTCAGGTTGTGTGGACATTTGTAGAGAACCTAAATGCAGGTGGTTTCTTGCAGATTTAATAATGAGTGGCGGCAACAAAAACATAAATCCAGAAATAACTAATCAAGGAACACAGGAACCAGAACAAAGTGGAACACATAAGTCAAGGCAATAAAGGGAATCCAGCCCACAGTAAGTGCAGAGTAGTAGTAGTGTGGATAGAAGGATCTAGATGGAAGCTAGGGGAAAGGAACTGGCACAAGGCGGCAACAGAGAATAAACAAGAAATATATGAACTCAATTACAAACAGAAAACTTAAACAGAACCAAAAAGTCAAGAAATGGCAGAATCATGACAATGAAAAGATAAGCACTTTACACCCACACATTTTAGAGCAGTACAGGTTATATACAGTCTTTTCAGTTGAAGGTTGTTTACCATAACATTTTGTTTAGGTAGGCTTGAACCACCTATCAAGAGGCAGAATTGCTTTAGAGAGTATTAAAAAAATCCCCCCACTCATACTGTAAAAACCATGACTACTTGAAAAATAAGTTTTTATTTTTTATACTACTAATTTTAAATTATCTTGAAAAAAATTCTTCAGATTCAATGGTGGTTATTCTAATACCCCTTAATATCATCCAGACTGACCAGTATCATTCAAATATCACATCAATAAGTATATACTCCAACTGTTTTTTTATTTAACCTCAATATAAAGACATCTGTTCTTTGACATGGTGAGACCCAAGGAAGATAGTGGATTACAAAGTTTAAAGCAATGTTACAGTTGGTCAAATACGATGCATTTCTCAGAGCACTCTTTAATTCATCATCAAAAACTGGAAATCCTAATAAGATTGCTAAGAGAAATTTTCTACTGTGTCTTGTATTATTGTGCCCCCTGAAAGAGCTCAGAGGGCACAACAAATACAAAGATGTTGGTCTGATCAGATAAGACCAAATATAAACATTTATGGCTAGGGTCATATGTACCAACATTTCATATTAACTTATTCACACCTTCCCAGAAGTGAAACAGGTTCCAGCAGCATCATGCTGTGAGGGGGTTTTCTGCATGCTTAGTCAGGATGCTGGGTTTTGATCAGTTTTTATTGCACCATGTTTTACTCAGAATGATACCTATCACAAAATCCGATTGAACATGTTTGGCGATATTACAACACCAATTTACACAAATTATCTTATCTTAGAGAGCCAAGAATATTTTGCGAGCATGGGAAATATTTAGAAGTGTAAAACTGATAGCAA
Source organism: Cyprinodon tularosa (assembly GCF_016077235.1). Classification (NCBI taxonomy): domain Eukaryota; kingdom Metazoa; phylum Chordata; class Actinopteri; order Cyprinodontiformes; family Cyprinodontidae; genus Cyprinodon; species Cyprinodon tularosa. The sequence goes on along the minus strand of NW_024039154.1, from coordinate 30,923 downwards.
CAGAAACCCCATAATCTCTGGGCTCTATTTAAAGCAGAGGTGTGTAACTTTTGACCCAAATACTAAACTTGAAATATATTAAATTATTCGACAAGTCAAAATTACAGGGTACATGTCTCCTTTAACATACCAGTAAGTGGGAGTAAATCTAACACACTGGAGCTTTAAGGGGAAGGGTGAACCTAAAAATTATTTAAACAGGCCTGTACATAAATGTATGTAACATTTGTATTATTTGGGCAGATGTTCCCTGTTTGAATAGATTACCAATACCACTGGCCTAAGCACAGTTAGTTTTTAATTCAGAATATAAAACCTGCATTAACAATAACCCATAATATTTTGAAATAGGATTGCAGGCCCCTAAAGAGAAAGTAACCACCATTATTACACAGATAAACAAAATCTGAATAAAAATACTGATAAAGAAAGACATCTTCCCTCCAAAAATGCTCTCATGAAGCTAATTATTAATGGTAGATCTTTGCATGTAATGGTGCAACTCCCCAGGTTGCGCCTATTACTGCATGAATTGACAGGGATAATGAGGAAATAAAGTTTTTATTAATTTACTTGGGGGGTTAATATGAAGGGGGAGCAGGGGAGGAGGAGAGACAAGGACTTCTTCTTTGACATTAAGGTTAATTTAGAAATGGGGAAGCACAGAGAGTAGCCCTAAGAACATTTTGATGCAAGTGGATGTGAGCCAGCTGTCCTACTAAGGGTCCCACACTGGGAGCAGAGTGATTTAGAGACAGACCGAAGGCATGATGTTGTATCTGCCAGGTTAGGGTCAACACTGGAAATCACACAGAGACAATTATGAATGAAAACTGCTAGTTGCTTCATTAGGTCACTGTAGATTCTGCGAGAGTTTCTAGAATTGCACACGCTGGGTTAAGGGGCATTAGCAGCCAAATCTTGACTTTGATGAGGTCAGGCTTGAAGAGCAGCCGGCAGAGTGGCATGGTGCAGATTATTTTATGCTGCCCTGCTGTTGACCTGGTCATGCTCAGAACCATCTTCCTTATGGTAATGAGCATAATCACTTCTTGGATTTTATATATTCCTTCACAGTAAACTCTTATGCCAATGCCGTTATTTTTCTAATGTTCTTAAGGTTCTTTACTTTTTAAAATAATCTATGCAGTTTTGTTAGCGCTACTTGAATAAAGTGGTTCAAAGTCATGTGTTTAAAAGTCATGTGTTTAAAAGTTGATTAAATGTGCTCCTGCAGATGGAAATCTTTCTCCCTGACATTTACAATCTTGGTGGCAATTTGTGTATTTCACATAAGGTAATAACCTCTGAAAGAAAATCATACAAAAAGGTGAATAATACAGTGGTATTCTGACCTGCATTACTCATGCTGTGTATCTATATATTATTCATTTTTTCCAGTATAGTGTCGTAGTAAGCTAAACATGCCTAAGAAGCAGGGCTTCCTTTCACTGTTGGCAGTTCTTCTCAGAAAGGAAGATAAAGGCTGATTGCAAAAAAAAAAAAGACCAAAGGGATTCTGCACTTACAATTATAGACAGGTGTGACTTCCATGTTTTCAACTTTCTCACTAAATCTTTTATATTTTTGCTTAGGTCACTGTAGCGTGCTAAAGGTTCATTTTGTTTTAGAACATGTTTTATAGTTTGATAGATATGCAGAGCTTTGCAATAGTAATAATATTTTTTTAATATTATATCCCATTATAAACATTAACCTTTATGTAATCTATATGATAAGGAGAAGGAAAGGGTTTATTTTTGTTGTGTTGTGCATGTCTATGAATAACTATTAATACAAAAGTTTAAAGGTACTACTAACAAAATAAGGTATTATAATCAAACTCATTATACCATCTAAGTTGTAAAGCTTTAGCAAGAAACTCTTAAACTAGGTCTTTAAGTATATCAAAGTAAAATTAAAATTAAAAGTAAACTAATGAAATACAAAATTGCTGTTTTCATACAAGTTCCCAAAGCAAAGTATATATATTTTTTGTTTGAGTGAATATGGTGGCAAAGCATGCTGCTTTTAAACGCATCAGCTCTTTGCCAGATGTTTGCACAGTTGTAGCTTTCTCTGATTCTAGATTTTTTCCTCTGTTATTCTTCACAGCAAAAACACTTGTTCACACAAAAATTCTCTGAGTGAACAGCAGTTGTCATGCACTTCATGCCCACACAGGCACTTGTCCATAATTAATTTTGACAATTTCTGCTTCTTCACACACAGCAAAACACAAAGCCAAATTACAAAGCCAGTTTTGGAAAAAAACATTTGTACCATTTATTTTTCAGACACATTAAGAACATATTTTACTTCTAAACGACAGAATATAAAAAAATAGATTTACAGTAAGCAAACTCAGTCAAGGTTTTACTACATATGTTTATTTTTCTTTTTTTATGTGAGAAAACCCTAATGCCAACACATATCATTGATATACACTGATGAAGGATTTGGGGGAGATGTTTATGGTGGTGGAAAATGGCAAAAGCTAACTATGCTAACAACACTGGACAGCAAAGACATTCCTGGGTTTACTGCAGGTGAGCAGGAATCCTAACTGAGGGAAAATGTATTTAAAGTATAAAAAAAATGTAATTACCAAAAACATAGAGAAAGCAGAACAAAATGTATAAAAAAGACAGAACTCTCAAACGACCAATATGGAACAGCAATATATATATACAGTGGTGTAAAATACTTTAGGAAAAGTCTGACCAGCCTGAATAATATATACCGTATTTTCCGCACTATAAGGCGCACCTAAAAAACTCAAATTATCTCAAAAGCCAACAGTGCGCCTTATAGTCCGGTGTGCCTTATATATATGGCAACTACGGTAAGCAGCCTCAGATTCCATTTTCTTCCATGCGCGGTACATGCTGGATATATATATTTCATTTCCATTTGTTTTTTATGTAAAGACCCCAAAATGGCTCCTATTAAGAGACACGCATATGATGCAGAGTTTAAACTCAAGGCGAGTTAAACTCAAGGCGAAATGACGACTTCAAAGAGACGGAGCCGGGCATGTTGGATCCCTTATTCGCCCAACTGTTTAATTCGGACACCGAAGAAGAAGAATTCCAGGGATTCTTTGATGAGGAATAACTTAGTAAAGTGAGCTTTACGTGTTTATTTTGTGTGTTGTGTGATATTAACGTTTGAGCAACGTTGAGTTATTGATATATTGTTATCGCGTGCACTATTTCGAGTGTTACTATATTGTGATTATTATTATTATTATTGAATCGAGGAAAAGTTCCCCCCCACTATGTGGGGTGTAGTAAGATTGCACTACATGTTATACCTTAAACTATGCTGGTTTATACTGCAATCTATTAATAAAGTTAAACTGACCTATCTGACTGTTTTGTTGACATTCCCTTTAGCGCAGCTCCATCTAATTGATGCATAAAGTAACCCCCAGCCTCTACTGTAGCGTCTATCGTATGCGCCTTATAATGCGGTGCGCCTAATATATGGACAAAGTTTTAAAATAGGTCATTTATTCAAGGTGCGCCTTATAATCCGGTGCGCCTTATAGTGCAGAAAATACGGTAAGAATTTGAACTATTTGAATCTCGAAAGAAAGGCTTGTAATAAAGTTTAATAGGACTCTGCATTAGGTTTTCAAAATAAAAATAAAAAATGTAAAACTGTTTGTTAGGGGATTATTATGACTGTAATATTGTCTGGTAAAATTTTGGTGAAGCAGGTAAAATTTTCCAAACGAAACATTACCTGTAGGACACAATACCATGTGTTTTTTTTTTTCAAAATCTTTAGAATAAAATTACATCTTTAGATTAAAATAACATTTTAAAAAAATATCAAAAAGCTGAAACATTTGGCAATACCTTAGTTTGCATGGTGTCCCTGGAAATAAGGAGTAGTATTTAACTGTCACATAGAACAGGCTTTCTGCATATATTTCTATAAAATAGTTCAGAAAGCATCAAATATTTCATAAGGTATGAAAGTTAGCATTAGTACAAGCCATTTCTGTGTTGTAAAAAAAAAACTTTTTAATATTTAAAAGGCTGAAATTGCACAAAGATGTTGAAAGTAGTTCAAAATGAAAAACTCACACGAAGAGAAAAGACAATTAGAAGAAATGTATTGATACAATTACTTGGTCTTTGGAGCTCAGACCTTGGCAGGAAACATTGCACTGAATTTTGATAGATATGCATGAACAGGGCAAAGAATAGGACTGTTTACCCCTAGGCCTGAAACTGGTGGTGGAGTGGAGATAGATGAAGTTGGTTAGTCTGTAGACTGCTGGTTAGCGAGACGGTCTGCTGAGCTTTATTGGGAGACCCAGTGGGCTGCGTGAGCTGATACTAGAGTTTCACTCAGGGACCTGGAAGATGGAAGTCCATTTGGATAACACAGGTTGAGAGTACCTGTCCATGATGAGCAAGCATGAGCGACAGTGGAGAGGAAAAACTCCCCATTGGGAAGAAACCTCTGGCAGAACCAGGCTCTACATGGCGGTCTTCTGCTGGACAAGTTGAGATGAGACAGGGAACACAGTAAGAGTCAGGGAGGAATGACACTCTGATAAGGCTTTAACTACGATGGTGGAGGAGGGGCTGGAGTTGGGTTAAAACGGGGTCATCTGAATGAAGTAACACGGCGCAACCACCGCCTGCGCACTAGGTAGCAGACGAGTTGCAGATCGGAGGTCTTTTAAGATGATCTTTGGCTGCTGATTTGCTTTCATGGAGGTGCGGTTCAAAGCTGATCGGCTGTGTCGTAGGTGAATGAAGGTGAATGATCAGTTTATTCAGTTGAACTTCAAACTAGGCTCCATTAGGATGAAAAATAATACACAGAAAATGGGTAACAATAATAAGAAATAAATAAAACACAATTACTGTGCAGATTGTTTAAATATTTTTGTATATAATAAATCTGCACCTGTTTTGAATTTGCATTTGTTAGATGAATAAGGCAGGGACATGACAACACCACACACAAGTCATAACTAAAAAGCATCTCATGAGTGGCAAACAAGTGTTGTCTGCGGTGGTCTGATGTAATTATTCAGATGTATGACTCCACCAAGGCACTGCAACAACGACCCTCAGAGCAGACATTACAGATTCACTTAGACTGTACGTCAAGTCAAATGAGATATTTATGCTCCACAGTCCACATTGTTTTTTGTTGTTTTCAATGGTGAGGCTGTCTTTTATAATGTTATTGCATACTGTCTTACAGGGTCAGCATTCCCTACCAAAAGTGCCACTTTAGCTGGGCTTATGTAGGACACATAATTGTAGCTTATCTAAAGTGCATATTTTAGAAGAGCATGGTGAATCAAAATGGGAGATCCAGTTTTTGCATTTTTTTTTTTGTTTTTGTTTTTTTTTTTCTCAGTAAAAAAGTATCCCTGCATAAACAAAACAAATAACGAACAAAGGGTATAGCAATAAATGAACTCACTCAGCTTATCAACCACGCAGCAGACTATGGTTCAATAGAACAAAAACTAAAATAATTTGACTAAGAATACTCATATAGGGGTTAAAGTGAGTGAAAAAAAAAACATCTAAAAATATAAATCTATCTATGACTATTCAGTTATAATAACAACATATAGTTACAAAGGAGACAGATTTTCAAAAAGTTACTCAAGAAAAAGTATCTTAGCTTGATTTTTTCAGTGAACAATACCACATGTAGATTATTTATTGTGCACAGATGTCCCTGCTTGCTCTTTTACATACTCTGCAGAGAGTTGCAAGCCTCCCGCTGTTACACGGACAGCTCTGTGGCATTTTAAGACCAAATCCAACTGCCTGTCATGCAAACAGCAAAACAAAATCCACCAAAGCCAAAAAGCTCAGCACTCAGGCTCATAGAATTTAATTAAATTCAAAATAACTTTCCTGATTCCAAAAAAAAAATCAAATGTTTTTGTAACTCATGGGTTACAATTACCAGTTCAAGCTAATTTAATTTCCATCAGTCCATTTTCTGTTAGAGCACATGCACAGAAATATACCACATGCACAGAAAAGGTCAAGAGTCTTGCAGGATTATTTACAGTGTGCAATTACAAATGATTGATTTTTCCAGGAGATGTTTAATAGTAACTACTGGTCGGAAATAAACTGATAAAATGAATGATGCTAAACTTTTCTGTGATGAAGAAATATAATTACTCTCAAGATTGTGTTTAATTGATAGTCAAAGAACTTTACAATGTGATTTTTTTTACTGATGCATCTTGACAGAATAACAGAATCTTTGCACTATTGTTTTGTTTAAATTCAATGCAAAGTAATAAATAAATACGTTAAGTGATATGTGATAAGATTAGTTAATAATAATAATAATAATAATAATACATTTTATTTGTATTGCACTTTACATTTCAACAAAATCTCAAAGTGCTACAAAATTCATAGTTAAAACAAAACCGTACAATAAAAACAGCATACATAGTTAAAACGAGACATTACAATAAAATAACTTACGTAGTAAAAACAAAACAGTAAAATAACCATAAAACCACACAGATAAAGTACTAATGTTCAAAGGCCATTTTAAATAAAAATGTCTTGAGGCCATTCTTGAGTTAAGCAATGAATAAATTAAATGAATGACTAAAATACAATATAAAGCAATTCCACTTTGAAAATTCCTTATAACCTGATGAAATACAAGAATCAGTTTATGCATAACTATTCTATTCTGGTAAAAAAATAACCAAGCCTACCTGGCCTTATGCAAATCACCAATCGAAACGCAGGTTGCATCACTACCATGCGTGTTGCAACTAGGAATTTCGAAAATATAATACTAATATCTGACATATTTAAGTAGTCTACAGGTGCTGGTCATAAAATTAGAATATCATGAAAAAGTAGATTGATTTCAGTAATTCCATTTAAAAAGTGAAACTTGTATATTATATTCATACATTACATACAAACTCATATATTTCAGATGTTTATTTTGTTTAATTTTGATGATTACAAATGACAACAAATGAAAATCTCAAATTCATCATATCAGAAAATTAGAATATTGTGAAAAGGTTCAAAATTGATGGCCCCTGGTGCCACACTCTAATCAGCTAATTAACTCAAACCACCTGCAAAAGCCTTTAAATGGTCTTTCAGTCTAGTTCTATAGGCTACACAATCATGGGGAAGACTGCTGACTTGACAGTTGTCCAAAAGACGACCATCGACACCTTGCACAAGGAGGGCAAGACACAAAAGGTCATCGCTAAAGAGGCTGGCTGTTCACAGAGCTCAGTGTCCAAGCACATTAATAGAGAGGCGAAGGGAAGGAAAAGATGTGGTCGAAAAAAGTGTACAAGCAAGAGAGATAACCGCACCCTGGAGAGGATTGTGAAACAAAACCCATTCAAAAATGTGGGGGAGATTCACAAAGAGTGGACTGCAGCTGGAGTGAGTGCTTCAAGAACCACCACACACAGACGTATGAAAGACATGGGTTTCTGCTGTCGCATTCCTTGTGTCAAGCCACTCTTGAACCACAGACAGCGTCAGAAGCGTCTTGTCTGGGCTAAAGAGAAACAGGACCAAAGTTATGTTCTCTGATGAAAGTAAATTTTGCATTTCCTTTGGAAATCAAGGTCCCAGAGTCTGGAGGAAAAGAAGAGAGGCACTTCATCCACGTTGCTTGAAGTCCAGTGTAAAGTTTCCACAGTCAGTGATGGTTTGGGGTGCCATGTCATCTGCTGGTGTTGGTCCATTGTGTTTTCTGAGGTCCAGGGTCAACGCAGCCACATACCAGGAAGTTTTAGAGCACTTCATGCTTCCTGCAGGTGACCAACTTTTTGGAGATGCAGATTTCATTTTCCAACAGGACTTGGCACCTGCACACAGTGCCAAAGCTACCAGTACCTGGTTGAAGGACCATGGTATCCCTGTTCTTAATTGGCCAGCAAACTCTCCTGACCTTAACCCCATAGAAAATCTATGGGGTATTGTGAAGAAGAAGATGCAATACACCAGACCCAACAATTCAGAAGAGCTAAAAGCCACTATTAGAGCAACCTGGGCTATCATAACACCTGAGCAGTGCCACAGACTGATCGACTCCATGCCACGCCGCATTGCTGCAGTAATACAGGCCAAAGGAGGCCCAACTAAATACTGAGTGCTGTACATGCTCATACTTTTCATGTTCATACTTTTCAGTTGGCCAACATTTCTATAAATCCTTTGTTTTTATTGGTCTTCAGTAATATTCTAATTTTCTGATATGATGAATTTCAGATTTTCATTTGTTGTCATTTGTAATCATCAAAATTAAACAAAATAAACATCTGAAATATATGAGTTTGTATGTAATGTATGAATATAATATACAAGTTTCACTTTTTAAATGGAATTACTGAAATCAATCTACTTTTTCATGATATTCTAATTTTATGACCAGCACCTGTAAATCATGTCAAAAACGCAACACATTATGATCGAGCTAAGCTGACTTAATTTGCTTTATAGGGGTCTCCACCCTGTCACTATTAAGCTACTGTTAGCCCTTGAGGCCCTCACCAGTTGCTCTCAAAAGTGTAATCAAAATGAAAAACAAAAATAAGATTTTTCACATGGTAAAAAACATTATAGATTTCATCCAGTCGTGTATATATATATATATATATATATATATATATATATATATATATATATATATATATATATATATATATATATATATATATATATATATATATATGCTTTGTAAAAGAGGACATGCAAAGCTGATTGCAACATACCCCCAAAAGGTCATTGTACAATTTTGACTCAGGAGGATGAATTCATGTACACAGCTTAGGTTTTAGATTTTTATTTGTGAATAAAGTCAAAGTCAAAATTTCCTACCCCTGGATGCATCACTTTCAGTTGCAATTTTACAAATTTGTCTGTGGTTCAACTGTTACTCTATATTTATGCCAATCGATGCAGGCTTGAGAAAAACAAAAAAACAAACCCAACACAATTGCTGGTGACAAAAAAGTTTAACTAATGTTAGCAAGTGAGGGGTTTATTATAACAGTTGGTCTAGGAGGATATAACAAGACATGGTCTTGCTGGCATTGCTTTTCTGGTTGAGACAAAAAGCAAGTCTTCATGCCAGGATGTGCACAGAAAGCCAGAGCCATCCAGTCTTCTTTGTTCTTCCAACCATTCTCCCGGGGGAGTGATTGATGGAAGCTTTACCAGAGCAATCTCAACCCAAAAAATCCACCTTTTCCCTCTTTCATCCTCAAAAGGGACATGAGCAGCTCCAAACAAGCTGGTGTGCTGTTTTTTAACAGAAGGTATTTGCATTCTGGGCCAGCATTTTTCAATGCTTTGAGGATCTCTGCACTGAGGAATGTCAGACGTTAAGGTTGAAAGCTCCTGCTGAGATTTGTTCAGTTTACATTTTTGCCCTTTAAACTGAGCAGAGGTCTTATTATTACCAGATTAAATGACCGTGAAACTGACTAATTTAATGTTTAGACAGAAGCTGGATATCAACCATGACATACAAATGGAACAGAAGGTGCTGTCATCAGTAGGGTCCAAACATAAATTATACAAAGTCTCAATTAAAATCCTGATCCAAAACTATGTAACTGCATCCATAAACATGTGAGGATGGACATAATCGCCCTCAAGGTTTCCAAAGCTCTGCTACAAGATAAAAATAGCCAGAGAAAAATAAAGTTTTTCTTCTTTCTAAGCTACCAACTTACTTTGAGAATAACATATTCTTGAAAATAATGTCAAGTGCCACATAATCCCTGATTAAAGATCAGTGTTATTTGTTGGTGCTGGGCTGGTGGTATAATGAGAAGAAAAGCTACTCCACCTGAAATGATGCTTCCGTAATCTTCACAGTAAACACCTATCATGCTCTTTTCATTGATTAGGATGTGCCTCTCATCAATCATCAAGTGGCTCATCTGAGCAGATTAATAATGATGACATCTGTACTTAGTCAAGAGCTCTGATTAGAACACGGAAAGAAGCAAAGGCATTTGATAAAAGTGAGCAGCAAGGAACTTGATCCATCTGTTGAATTCAAATGTTACTTTAGTAATATTACTTTTTAAGTTTACTTGCTGACTTTCTATCAGCCTGTACATTATCCACATAGAAAACCTTATGTGTAACCCACTGAAGAAGGAGTTTAAAAGTATATTGTAACTAGGAAATGTGTTTGTGTACACTGAATATCTCATCCACATAGTACTTTTCTTCTCAATAGCTTTAAGTTTTAAGTCTTACTCACTGAAACGCCAACAAAATGCGTTTCTATTTCTTTTTCATATATTGCCTTTTTTTTTTAACATACTTTAATAATCCCAGCGGGAAATTAATTATCTGCATTTAAACCATCCCCTTGCTGGGCAGTGAGCTGCCATTGTGCTGTGCCCGGGGAGCAGTGTGGGGTTAAAGGGTCTTGCTCAGGGACCCAGACTGGCAGTCTATGGGAGTGGGGGATCAAACTCAGGATTCAAAGCCCTATGCCCTAACCACTAGGCCGCCACTCGCTGTGGCCATCCCACACGATGGAAACATCAGGATAAAGAACATAAGAAATTGGAGAAATAGGGGTCAGGGAAGAAATGAAAAGAGCCTGGAAGGTGAAGGCAACTGTAGTACGTGTGGTCATTGGAGCACTGGGGGCATTAACCACCACAATGGGGAAGTGGCTCCAACCGATACCTAGAGAAATCTCAGACATCTCAGTCCAGAAATGCGCAGTTCTAGGGACTGCTATAATCTGCAAAGAATCCTCAAACTCCCAAGGCTCTGATTGAGGACTCAAGCTTGTGATGAAGAAGGCACCTACCCCGCTTGGGAGTATGATGTTTTTATATACATATACTGTATAATGTAGAGAGGGTGTGTCTCTTTGGAATGTCAAGCTTTTACTATAACATCACAATCCTGCAGACATGTCATTCTGGGTCCTTAAGCAAGACCCTGATCTCCAGATTGCTCCTCAGACGCTGCAAACTTGCTACATTTGATTGAGAGATAACTGAATTCATAGGACAAATTATTTTGTTTTTTGCATTTGTAAAGACAAATAAATGTGTTTGTTATTTTTGAGACCATCAGCTACGATGTTTTTTTTTTTTTTTTACACAGGATCTAGCAATGGAATTTAGATTAAAAGTTTCAAACCACACAAGCATGTATTAGATGTCTAATGTAGAAAGCAACTAGATTTTTTTTTACATGAATTCAGCTTAAGCTCTGGAACAGCCACATTTTAAGATCCTCTAAACAATTATATTCCAAAACCATACTGGCATGGTTAATGTCTATATCAACCTGGAGAAACTTACAAGGACACAATTACAGAGTTTATTGACATGAATGAAGATGAATATTTTTGGCGCTGAGATCATGGTGGAAGACAAAGAGCTAAGCTTGGCTAATGATGATAATATAGGCAGATTTATTAGAATGGAGATGTCTTCCTCCAGGGGCCTGGACACTAGCGGTAAAGTGGAGGATGAAAATGAAAAGGAGCTGAATGGAGTCGGAGGTAGATCAGGGAGGAAAAGGGGGCAGAGGTGGGTTGCAACTTGGTCCAGACGACTTGATCATACAGGTAAGGCTTGATAGGGCTTTTTCCAGATTAAATATAAATATAGGCTTGTTTTGTTTAAAAAATTTGAAAATATGAAATTCATTTTGTGATTTTTATTATGACCACTGTTTGTGGACCCTGTTATGACCCTGTTAGTTTGAGGACCAGAGGGGTTTCCTAACCAGGAGAAGTTTAGAAAAACTAAATGGAAAAACTAATTGGAAAAAACATGCTCCATTAATTTTTTCTAAAAAGTATGCATAGCTTGGACATTAATCTTTGATATCTTCTTGCATTTTAACTGTCACTTCTCTTGAGCAAGCACTGATACTAGTAATTCTTTCTCTACTCTAAGCATGACAAATTAGAAATGTACAGACATTTCCAAAAGATAAATTATACATTTGTTTATTTGTCTATTATTAATATGAAACTATATTTCAAGCAACAGGTTAAAAATATATTAATAATTCTTGAAGCACCATATTTTAGTCTTAGTTCTGTCTTACTGGAAAATAACAAATGACCACATTAACTGATTATGGTGTGTTATGCACTTACGCTAACAGGTTTTCCCTGAGAACTCTGTTTGAAGATGTCTTAGTCAAAAATATGTGCATTCCTTAGGAATTTGCATTATGTTTTTTGTTATTTTCAAATAGCTTTTATTACAGTATTGACCATAATGCATAATGCAAACGAATGCAAATTTCAAAAACCTATTTATAGGGAATTTTTCAAATGTCTTTGGTGAAGAATGAAACTTGGATAACTGTTTGTAGCGTCATCCAAAGAATGTAGTAATCCTACTTTCAGAACACAGCTATTTGTTTCTAAATCACCTTAAAGCTATCAAATGTTTGCTTAATTTGATATATTTTTATGCCACCTATTATTTCCAGTTGTCAGAAAATAAAAGTAAATGGATTAACAAAAACACCAAGACCTTGAAAATTTTTAGAATGTGACACTAACTTTAAAGTATCTCTCTCCTTTCTTAAGAAGCTAATAGTAAAAGCACAACCTTTCCTGTCTGGGAGTACACTTATCTAGCAAATATTAAAAATAGATTACGGGGCCATTGGGAGGTAAGTGGCTCCATAAGTAGAAATGATGGCACTAAAACGTGTCATAGAGACAACCTTTATTACCTTCAGGGTCCCATTGTCTTAATGATGCCATGTTTCACATGCTTTTGCTCCTGAAGAATGGCAACCATTTTGCTGTGGGCTCATGCATTCCATCTAAAGTGCTATGACAAACAGCTAGCTGGAACACCATGGCCCTCATTCCAAAACAGCTGAAAGAGAAATAACTTAGTTACACTGCAGGAGAAAAGCTTAAAAACAACTACCGGTAAATAAAATAGTGGGGTGAAAGGAATGTGCTGTTTTTTTTTTAAATAAATAAACACAACTACTGGGAAAATCAGTTTGGACCCCTGGTGATTTCTGAAATGATACACATATATATATATATATATATATAAAAAACTGTTTTCTCACCCCTCGTGGGGTGGTATGTGTCATCCTCAAGCTCGGGTCCTCTACCAGAGGCCTGGGAGTTTGAGGGTTCTGTGCAGTATCTTAGCTGTTCCTAGGACTGCGCTCTTCTGGACAGAGACCTCTGATGTTTTACCTGGAATCTGCTGTAGCCACTCTCCCAGTTTGGGGGTCACAGCCCCCAGTGCTCCAATTACCACTGGCACCACTGCTGCTCTTACTTTCCACATCTTTTCTAGCTCCTCCTTCAGCCCTTGGTATTTCTCAAGCTTCTCATGTTCTTTCTTCTTGATGTTGCTGTCGCTTGGGATTGCCACATCTATCACTACTGCCTTCTTCTGCTGTTTGTCGATCAACACGATGTCTGGTTGGTTAGCCATCACCTGTTTGTCAGTCTGGATATTGAAGTCCCATAGGATCTTAGCTATAGCTATATATACAGGTGCTGGTCATAAAATTAGAATATCATGAAAAAGTAGATTGATTTCAGTAATTCCATTTAAAAAGTGAAACTTGTATATTATATTCATACATTACATACAAACTCATATATTTCAGATGTTTATTTTGTTTAATTTTGATGATTACAAATGACAACAAATGAAAATCTCAAATTCATCATATCAGAAAATTAGAATATTGTGAAAAGGTTCAAAATTGATGGCCCCTGGTGCCACACTCTAATCAGCTAATTAACTCAAACCACCTGCAAAAGCCTTTAAATGGTCTTTCAGTCTAGTTCTATAGGCTACACAATCATGGGGAAGACTGCTGACTTGACAGTTGTCCAAAAGACGACCATCGACACCTTGCACAAGGAGGGCAAGACACAAAAGGTCATCGCTAAAGAGGCTGGCTGTTCACAGAGCTCAGTGTCCAAGCACATTAATAGAGAGGCGAAGGGAAGGAAAAGATGTGGTCGAAAAAAGTGTACAAGCAAGAGAGATAACCGCACCCTGGAGAGGATTGTGAAACAAAACCCATTCAAAAATGTGGGGGAGATTCACAAAGAGTGGACTGCAGCTGGAGTGAGTGCTTCAAGAACCACCACACACAGACGTATGAAAGACATGGGTTTCTGCTGTCGCATTCCTTGTGTCAAGCCACTCTTGAACCACAGACAGCGTCAGAAGCGTCTTGCCTGGGCTAAAGAGAAACAGGACTGGACTGCTGGTGAGTGGTCCAAAGTCATGTTCTCTGATGAAAGTAAATTTTGCATTTCCTTTGGAAATCAAGGTCCCAGAGTCTGGAGGAAAAGAAGAGAGGCACTTCATCCACGTTGCTTGAAGTCCAGTGTAAAGTTTCCACAGTCAGTGATGGTTTGGGGTGCCATGTCATCTGCTGGTGTTGGTCCATTGTGTTTTCTGAGGTCCAGGGTCAACGCAGCCACATACCAGGAAGTTTTAGAGCACTTCATGCTTCCTGCAGCTGACCAACTTTTTGGAGATGCAGATTTCATTTTCCAACAGGACTTGGCACCTGCACACAGTGCCAAAGCTACCAGTACCTGGTTGAAGGACCATGGTATCCCTGTTCTTAATTGGCCAGCAAACTCTCCTGACCTTAACCCCATAGAAAATCTATGGGGTATTGTGAAGAAGAAGATGCAATACACCAGACCCAACAATTCAGAAGAGCTAAAAGCCACTATTAGAGCAACCTGGGCTATCATAACACCTGAGCAGTGCCACAGACTGATCGACTCCATGCCACGCCGCATTGCTGCAGTAATACAGGCCAAAGGAGGCCCAACTAAATACTGAGTGCTGTACATGCTCATACTTTTCATGTTCATACTTTTCAGTTGGCCAACATTTCTATAAATCCTTTGTTTTTATTGGTCTTCAGTAATATTCTAATTTTCTGATATGATGAATTTGAGATTTTCATTTGTTGTCATTTGTAGTCATCAAAATTAAACAAAATAAACATCTGAAATATATGAGTTTGTATGTAATGTATGAATATAATATACAAGTTTCACTTTTTAAATGGAATTACTGAAATCAATCTACTTTTTCATGATATTCTAATTTTATGACCAGCACCTGTATATATATATATATATATATATATATATATAATTTTTTTTATGTTAATTTACGCAATAACAATAAAAATATATTTTAATTCTAGGTATTAAAAAAAATACACACTTTACAACAAAACTTAAAAACAAGGACAGAATTGTTTCTTTTCTTTGTTTGTTTTAAATATCACCACTTTCTTTTAAATATGCTTAAAATCTCACAGAGGGATCAATTCAGACAATTATTATCCTTGCTGCTGTGTTTTCGAGGACGATAGAGGGGAGTAGCAGGCCTTTCCAAGTTCTCTAGCATTTCAATCCTGGAGTTATATGCTGTTGAATATCCTGTCTTTGTGACGTTATAGTTTAGATTGGGAGCACCATGCTGTGGAGGAACGGTGCAGAAATCTGCAGGTAATAATGACCAATACCTTTGAGTATTGATTTTTTTTACATTTACATGCTCTGATAAAAATCATGGAGGAACATCCAGCTTAAATATTTTTCAAGATGTATTCAATGTGGTACTTGAAAGAGCTTTTTATTAATTCTTACTAATTATAAAACAGCATTGACACAAACCATTAAGGTAAACCCTGACCAAAAACGCAGGTCTCCCTATAGAGAGATGGCATATAGTGCAGCCCAGCACTATATGCCTGTAAAGTAAATTTAATTCTTTAAACTGATTTTATTGTTGAATATCACTTGGATTTGTCTGTTTGGTGATTTCCGATCAAATATTATTTGGGGAGTGATGGATTAGTGGTTAGGGCATAGAGCTTGGAATTCTGAGGTTGTGAGTTCAAAACCCACTCCCACAGACTGCCACTCTGGCTCCCCGAGCAAAAAACCCTTAACCCCACACTGATCCCTGGCACCGCAAATGGTAGCCCACTGCTTCCCAATGGTCTCACTGCTTCCCATGGGTTAAATGCAGAGAGTGAATTTCATTGTGCTATACTTGTGACAGTACATTGACAATAAAACAATGGGGGGAAAAAGCTATCTAAGTTAATGAATTTGTTATATCTTTTGATTTTATTTTTGAATAATACTTGTTTCTACATTTAACAGTAAAAAAAAAAAAATTATATATGAGATATCTAGGTTAATAAATTTATACATTTTGTCCCAGCCTAAAGGGCTTAGATTGTATACTTTCAAAAGTATGTCAGAAATTCACTAAAAACAGCAGATGGACTGATTAACAAACTGTATCTCAATTTTTAAAGTATTGCCATCAGACTGTATTACTTTCTTTCAATATTTCATATACATATTTACTGCAACTATTTTCATAGAAGACAGCTGTACTTTATGAAAACAGCCTCAATGCTTGTAGCTGACTAAGGGTTGGATCTTCCACCAGAAAGTAGGTCTTGTGGGATTAAAGACAGACAGATTGAATAGATTTCAAACACAAAACTTTGACGATTGCCTAATTTTGCCTGTTTGAAATCATTGTTTTCATGGCCATTAATGTCCATGTCTTTTGTTTAAAATTTTTATGTACAATGGAAGTATGCTAAGTTACACCAGGTAATTTTTTTTAAGCTTTTCCTTCATATTGTGGTTTAGGCTAGGTTGTTTCTTCAATTAAAAAAGTCAGTCATTAGAATTTAGAATAAGACCACAAACTACAGATGCTTGGTTTCAGGTACTTAGAGATTCATTTCCATACATAAAGCCCATATTCTACTCCTCAGCTACCACAGTATACATGTCAGATTAAATAATACTACTTATACTTCAGCAATAGTATCAAAGTGCTACTTTATTGTATCTCTTATACTATATCCATTGGTTGTGCTGTTCTTTGGACATCTCTCTTTGCAGATGATGAAGCAGATACAAGATCTTTTATCACTGTCTCCTTTTTATCTTCTTTTCAGCTTTTTCCTGTTTTTCCTTACCTGTTCTACTTTCCCATTGCAGTGTCCATATAATCTGTAATACTCCCTGCATAAATAATAATAAAGCCACTTACATGAATAAATCCAGCGGAACACTATGCCATACTGCTCCACTTGTGAAAGTAAAACCTGTTGGGCTCTTTTTGGCATCAAGACAATTATTTTTATTGCAACATTGCCAGACCGGACATTTAAAAAAAAAAATGAATAAGGTCACAAAGATTTTTTAATTTCTGCTCCTTTCAGATTTAGAATATGATGACCTTTGACACTAATTTTCAAAAGAAGCCACCATTGTTCAGCTCTATCACAGAGCTACTACCTCTGAACCCTGAGCTCCATCTCATGCAACTTCTATCTTCTATTTCTATTGGTGTATAATCCGTTCATGTCAACGTTGACAGGCTGAACAGAAGTAAATATTTATATATTTTGATCTCATCAAAATGTATAAAACATGGACATACAATACATCCTTTTTTTGATAAAACTCTTTTTAACCATTCTAGACATTCTTCCGCTCTATTATTTTGAACACTAATCGTTGAAAAAGTTGTAGCCATGACCTTTTATGGGTAGTGTGTGTGTTAGTTTTCTTAGTTTGTTTATACGTAAGTTGTAGTTTGAAGTTACTAGTTTGATCATAAAGCTTGCATTTGGAGCAGATAAAATGTTGCTGTTTACAAAATAGCAGGGGAAGTTCTTTTTGAAAAGCCTTGGTTTGTGCTCCCGGCATGATTTCATCTTTTATGAGAGATGCACTCCTTTCAGAGAGCTCAGAGGGTAGGTGTGGACAGCTGCCAGCTCCGGAGGGTTTGGAGATGCCTTGTGCAATTAGGTTTTTTCTTCGGCAAAAGACTTGCCGTGCTGGTGCTGCCAGGCCCTTTTTCCTGGACCCTGAACCTCATCTCAAAGCCAGCCTGTCAGCAGACAGGTTGAAAGGTGCCATTTGACCATGGAGATGGGGCTTCATTCCCTGCCAGCAAGCTTCTGAGCCGATTTGAAGGCTTGTGCCCCTGGACTGGAAAATCTTCCCTATCCGAAAAGTCGATTAAAGCCAACAGCTGTGTTTCAGGTTGTGCCAAGCAACTGTGCAATGGACACGCACACAGGCACACAAGCTGAAACTTTGACATCAAGAAGTGTCTAGAGCTGTTCAGCTGTCTGCATGCACAATGTTCAAACATGTTTTTGCACTTTATTTCTCTCTCCCTCCAATAAGCGGTGAAGGACTTTTCGTCCTTTATCAACAGACTTTATCAGGTTTATTAATAGGAGTGTACTGCAGATTCAGAAGTGCTTTTAGATAAAAAAAAGGAATTAAAAGAAGCATCAAGCTAAATGACTTTGCTTTTTATTTGCAGCCTCTGAAAGTGGAAGAAATAATAACAGGCCACAATCCTTAACAAAACCAAAAAAATCATGTCACATTTTCTCCAGAGCACCCACTTGCTCTTTAGAGTTTCAGCTGTTTGTGTCAGGCAATTCAGCACAGCAATAGCCCTCATTTCTCAGCCGCCACCAAATAAATTTCCATTGCAGGAAGGGAAATCAATATACGCTTTCTGCTTCTTTTAGGGTCCTTGTAGGCTCTCTCTTGTAATTTTAAAAGTATGTTAATGTAATTTATTGAACCTCTTACCCTAATCACACACATTGCCTATAATTACATACCTTGACGGCTGCTGGACTTCTAATTGCTAATGCTTTTTCCTGGAATTTGTCCTCTAATCCTTGTATGTAATGACTCGTAAGAGAAGGGAAAGTGCTTTGCTACTACTTTTATCTGCTTTCTGAGCAAGAGGGCCAATGTGGTTCAAGGAGTCTCCTCAGTTTCTCTAATTCATGCACACTGCTGGATGACTAGCAGGTTTCAATCTGTGCATAGCACTTGCATTATTACATTTAAAGTTTTAGGCCAATTCACAGTAGGGAAACAGTGGGGAATCCAGCAGCAAAGGTATACTTGATTAAAATTACCAAACTTCTCTTGCCTCTGGTTTTGTTGAGCAAAGATGTTTCAGATTGTCAAGAAAATGTTAATATAGCCTAGTATCAAATCAACCTGCAAAAAAAGCTATTTCCAAATCCATTTGGCAGATTGGTTTGTATAGGCCAAATTGTGTTGATATAATGATGCAATAAATAGATTTCATTTTTGTTTGATTTTTTTTACGTTTCCTAAATACACGAAGGTTTGATTACTAGCAGACTCTGATAGTTATACAAATTATTTTATAAACAATCTAATAAGTTACAAAGAAACACAGAATGAAATGAAAAGCAGTGGAGATCCCACTTGCTCCAGTTTAGATCATTATAAGATCAAGATGGTCCTATGTGAAAATGGCTGATTGGAAAGCTCCAAGATGAGACCTGCTCATTACCATTTAGTTTTACTTTTGTAGACTAAATGAAAAACAAAAAATCTAAACTGATCAGAAAGTGAGTTAATAGAGGAACTGGTTCCAATTACTCAATTATAAATGTATTTAAATAATATTTTTTAAGATGTATAGCTACTCTTACATGAGGAAAATGTCTGGCTGCTCTACCTATTGAGAGTGACATTCCTAAATAATATAATGCAACAGACAGAGAGTATAAGCATGAAAACTGTTTATTCTTGTTTCTACAGAGCTTTGATGTGTTAATGTTTCTTTCTATTTGCTGGTCCTGAGGTGGCAGGTCACCTGAATATAGAGTAAAGAGTAGATATTGTCACAAGAGATACTTTACCCTGTTTTTACATACATCCTTTTGTAGGGTTGTAGGGTTGTAAGTGTACCAAAATTCCTTTTTTTCTTTTGTAATAATGGCATTTCTTTTTCTTTTTTTTTATTCTTTAAAATAAAAATAAAAATTATATATATATATATATATATATATATATATATATATATATATATATATATATATATATATATATATATATATATATATATATATATATATATAGCCTTTTTGGCAAATACTTTAATTACTTTTACTTTTTGATGTCTTCTTTTTTACTAGAGGGGGAAATATGACTGCTACTCTTACCTAACTACTGTTTGTGGGCGCGCTACCCATCGCTGTTCATGATTCTGTTCAGGTACACATTCTGAGGAATGAAAAGACAAAAGCGGAATGTCACTGAGATGTGTGTCCTGTTAAATGTAGTGTAAAACCCGCTCGGCAGTTCAGAAAAAGAACATGACACCTTCAGTCAAAATGGTGATGAGAGTATGATTATCTGTGGCTGCTTTGCTGCTTCAGCATCCACATGACAAGCTGTCGCTATTTTAAAATCCCCCAATATGGCTGAAATAACCAAAAGAAAAAAATGATATCACATCAAACTGGATTAAAATGTATTTTCAGTGATTTCAAATGGTTTGCAGTCCAGTCGGTACCACAGAGGGTGGCACAATCAGTTAGGGTGTGGGGGCAGCCCCCCGTTAAATAAACTAATCTGAAACCTAAAAGTCTTACCAACTATTGTTATGTTAACCTGATTTTGGTAGGTTTGACTGATGAGGAAAGGTGTACTTTCCACTTACTATAATTCTTGATACCCAAATTAGAACAACTGTAATATTCACCTTTATGTCGTCCACTTTTCTATAATAATTTATTTATGTTAACAAGAGTTCTATATTATATACTTACCAATACTGCCAAAAATATATTTGTTCCAGCACAATTGTGAACACAGTGCTGCTAACATTTTCCTTTCTTACTCTGCTTCCATGAAAAGTCTAAACAGAGGTACAGACTAACCACAGACAGATGTTAAAACTATTGCTCTTGATGCAGGTATGCCCTACCAGCTAGACATCAGCAGCTCCTACAGTTTTAAAATCCATAAAACATTTGCAAATTCCAGCCTTATTCCAATGTATAGGCATTAATATGTTAGCAATTTAGGAATATTTTCTGTGCTGCTGCTTCTGTTTCTGAGCTTTTGTAACTACCATTGAGAAACTAGTTTGGTTTTTTCATGCCATTCACTTTTCTCCCTGTAGACAGCCAAATTATTTTCCAGAGTTTCATTGCTTTGCTTCATAATGTCAATAAAACTTCATTTGGAGTTTAACTACATCACCCATTAAATTAAATTAATATTTTATGACGTGATGCCGATGTATTTGATTTGCTTTCAAACAAACTCAATAAATCCATGTGTGTAACATTGGATGCATTGCCTACCAAATGCCTTGCAAAAGTGTGGCTTTTCCTTGTTTTGATGTCCATCCATCTTCTGATTAAGTTTAGGTATCTGTCCTGTCTGTGATGATGGAAAGCATCCACGGCAAAGCTGGTGATGGTAGACATAAGACTTCTAACATACATTCTCTTAAAAAGAGTAACCGAAGATGGATACGGTATTGTTTGCCATAATCTTTATTCCCTTTTTTTATGTTGCTGATCAAGAGCAAACTCCACTTTTCCATGCAGCCCAAATGATTATAAGTGGTATTGCTCTGTTGCAGTCATGAATGCATCCTCAAAGCAAGGTGAAAGGAACCTGCCGCCAAAAAACTGCCAGCTGTAACTGCAGGGACAGTTTGCCCCATAAAGTACTGATTTAAGTGAGCGAAACATATGCTGATCATGTTTTTATATGTAAAAGAAATTCAAAACGTATTTTAACTACTTTAGCCTCTGCTTCTACATCTGCTACATTGAATGACCATAACATGCATTGCAAATTTTGGTTAACAATCAAATAACATTTAGATAACCTTTAAAGATGTGAATTTTTTTAAAATAGTTCAATTATATGAAATCTAAGAAAATAAGACAGTACATCTGAAATCGCCAGGTACAACTGGATAAGCTATGAACATACATTATTTAAAGGTATTATGGAGGATTTTCTCAAATTTTTAAAAAGACTCGCCCTCTCAACATTAAAAATAAAATATATATGCACAACCATGCACAAGCCATTTGCTCCTCGTGCATCCTCTCTTTAAAAGTTGCGGTTCTCAAAGCTCGTACAAGCTTACTGTGTACGAATGTCCACCCTAACCCCTAAATTCCACAAGCACTACATAGAGCGGGCACTATATAGTGGACTTTATAGCTAACTCAGTTAACTGACTGTTAGGTAAGATGATCTCTGCTTTTTGCTCCCTATTGGTCATGTAACTCCTCCTCCACTGCGTGGTGCCTGCGCCATCTTTGTTATTAGTCGCCCAGTTGGGTAGCAACAGCTTATTGCAACAGTGGGCCGCTGTGACAGCAAATCCCATAATGCCTTCCAAAGAGAGCTCTCCGCACAAAGCATTCAGGGATATATCTACCTCCTCAGAGACCTTTCTTTTTTAAAGACACTTTTTCTCTTATGACATTCAGCCTTTTTTTAAAGAAACTTGGTGAGAAAGGTGAGCTTCAATGACTGTCTGAAACCGTAGCTCAACACAGATATACGACAAGTGTGCATGCACAGAGAAAAGATAGCTAACTGGACAAGCAAGAAGAACAGCCTTTATTACATATCACCAGAATGATTGACAGTTAGGAGGACCACTTATTTAGATGATCCACCCGGAAATAAAAGATCGTCCTCTATGCCTTTAAAGTATTGGCCTTTAGATGAACAATTGTTGACTGACTTGCTGACGACACTGACCCCGCATATAAACTGGTTTAAATTATTTAACATAGCAATTGTGTCCCTTAATACTGTAGTAAATAAAAAAAAACTGCATATAAATGCATGTAAAATTTGTTTTTGTTTTTTATCCACAGGCCATATGGAATAATATGTGCATCTAATGTTTAGAAGAGAGACAGGTTGTCCCTGTCAAAATAGTGCAGTTTCAAATCGACTTGGCAGATTTATTTGGCATAACTGATGTGACTGCCACACATCACTGTCTAACCATTCATCCACACCATTTGTGAAAACAATATCATTATTTGTGAAGGTGTTTCACAACGTAAAGACACATGGAAGAAAACCATTTCTTTCATTCCCTGTTCTGTTCCCCTCATCCATGCTGAGAGGCTAATGTCTTCCTCTTTGCTTTTCAAGTCTCCTCTCTATTTGGCACAAAATGATTCCACAACACAATGTCAGAGCTTCACTGTGAGGATAAAATGAGTATGTACTTTCTTTTAAAAGAACATGTTTCAGAGTTTTGGGAACTTTAACAGGTTAATGTCTATGTCAAAGGTAACAGAAATAGCTTGTAAGGAATTAATTAAATCAACATTGTAATTATTAAATTCATTTTAAGGTTAAAATACAACACTTGCCATGTACGAATGCTCCCCGTGGACTGTTCTTTTATTAACACTCTTGCCTTTTTAACTCGACTGAAATCGGATTTGTTACTGAATAGATCATGTGACCCAGCAATCAGAGCTAGCAACAAATAACTCCTGATCATCACTATCCTAGTGTGTAAATAATGTTGGAATTTACTCTTTTTTATTTATCTATTTTTTGTTTATTTGTTTTTTCATCAAAGGTTTCATGTCACTGCATGCGAGTGGTAGGTCACATGCTCCTGGATCATTCTATTGTCTACTGTTTGAAAATTCTAGTTAGTTCTGAGGAGACTAAACAGAACAACCTACTTAATTTAGCTAACAAAAATTGTAAATTGTTACATGGATGCTGGAAACTCAAAAGATTTAATTCTATAATCACCCAGGAGAGAAAGTATATACAGTATATACAATCATGAATGTACCATAGGATGGTCCTTGATGTCCCTTTGGTAGATATTTGTTGTCTTTTTACCTCCCCTCTAAAATTTGCTGTATGACAACCTAATATCAAACATCTTTTTAAATGTCAAATACTTGCACAGGCACTACCACCTTTGTTGGATTGCATAAATCGACTACTGTCATTTGCAGCAACTCGAACCCTCTAGACATGACACAGATTGATATTCCTCAACCAACAGTGTCTTTACCCTGCCAGATGGCTGGTGGGCTTCAATCTCCTGACATTCATCAGTGTCTTGCTGTCAGCTGCTCCCTCGGCAGTGCTTTGACCCTGGGACTAGTCCAGCAGACTTGTGTGCTTTGTGCCTCCCCGGGAGCTGCGAGGGCATAGTCTAATGATGCCACCAAATGAGGTGCCATCGCCTGGGAGTCTTTGGAAATTTGGCCAATATGGTGCTTATTTTTTATACAGCTGTGCAAGTCTGTTCCACTTTACAGTGTGGTGAATGCATTTCATGGACATAGGAAACTGAGTGGTCTAATTCAAATGTGTGAAGGCAAAAAAATCCCAGGATTTTCAAGGCTACACAAACTCCATTAGGCAATAATACTTTGTGCTCCCAGCCTCCATAGTTGCTTTATCCATCATAATACCTGTCACCATGGGGACACAGGTGTAAAGTACAACGAAATGGAACAGTGTCTGTGTGACCTGACGAGTGAGTGGAGTGTCATGGAATGGAACGTTTCTCCTCTTCTACTTCTGTCCACAAGTCTTCCTCAAAAAGAGGAAAACCACTCATCCCTTAAGTGATTTTCTCTGACTCCCCAAGGTGATAAAGTGCACTTTAAAACCACCCTTAGATGCTTGCTCCTGAAACATCTAGCAATTCACAACTATGGATTTGACAAGTCAGTTTTTTCCTCAACAAGTAAAGTAAAATATTTTCTAATGGATCCAACATTACTACTGTCGAAAACCAACAAACTCCATGACAGCACCAAACAAGACTCACTCTACAGCAGAGAGGAAAATAGATGGTGAAAAATGCAATTTTGCCTTTAGTCCAAAGAACTCTTCCGGCTCCCTATCTGGAGATTAACTGGCATATAATTTATAGTGATGCAATTGTGTATTATATTTTTAATTAAAATACTATATTGGAAAATTTTAAATCTGGTCACTGCTCATATCTGTTAATATGAAAAGTAGTTTTTAAAAGTAGAATCACAAGCACTTATTTGCTAATATCTAAAAAGGGTTGAAAGATAAACAAGAAAAAAGTCGTTATTAGAGTTCATACCTCTCTTTTTATATACATAAACAGTTTCTTTCAATGTACTCATGCTACTTGCATTTTATTGTTTTGTCTATTATATTGTCTATTGTAACCGTTTTAGTGATTATACCAATAGATTACAGTATAAAATCATGCAGGATGTTAAACTAAAAGGGCTGGCATCAGAAGATCTAGATTCTGTAAGAGCCAAGAGGTTGAGCAACAATAATGAGGAGCACAGAGTCAAAGTTTGAACAGCCACTCGTGTATTTTTTTTTTTTACACAGAACAAGTTAAATGATGAATCAATACAAAATAAATTTGAATAAACCCCCAAAACAAAAATGGTGCGCACAAAAAAAAAAAATTTGTCCGTTGGGGCCCTGAGTTATTGCAGGTGCACCTGTATCTAAGAGTTCTCAATAATGAAAAAAATGTGTATGTGTGTGTATGGTACGCGTTTTCCTCCTAGGTTCTTCGGCTCGCCATCTGGGATCTCGTTTGGGTCCTGGGAACTCACTGTCCACCAACTAAAAAAACCTGACCTGTTGACAAGGTCAAATATATCCATTACAATTCGTCCTCAGATGTCTTATCTCAAAATCCCTTTGTAAAAATGCAAATAATGCATTTAATGTTATCTATAAATCTTAACTCAAATCAAATCTCTCTTTTCTTCTAGTTGTACAACATTCAAACAGATTCACACTTCTACTGTTTTTTATAAACAATCTGAATTTTATCACGGTAAGTGATTAATAACAATGAGCTGATAGGATGACTATCATAAATGGAATAATAAAGTGCAATTGTAACAAAAGTGCAACATATTTAATAAGCCTATCCAGAGATATAAAAAACATGTGCTTAGTTACCCCTCCTGCACTATAGGCCTTCTAATGCAAAAGGAGACCTGCACCAAAAATTATCATCTGGTTTCCCCTTTTAAGGGATGTACGCTTACAAAATAGCCCAAAAATTTTGCATATAAAAATAAAAATCTTTTTCTCCCAATAAACTTACAATATAAAAAACCTAATAAAACGCCCCCTTTTAAAACTTTTCATCAGAAAAAAAAAAAAAAACCCCCTTTTTCTTAAAAACCCTTCATCAGCACTTTAAATAAGGTATTTTTTTTATTCCAAAACCCACTATTTTTCCCTTTCAGCCTATTTTCACGTCTCAGAAAACCAAAAACTTTTTCTAGAATTTTAAAAAAAAAAAAAACCCCCCCCCTTTTTTCCCCTTTTTTTTAAAAACCGGGCCGGGCCCCCAGAATGCCAAGTCACGAAGGCGGTAAAAAATTTGGGGAATACCAAGCTAGCGTTAGCATGAAGACCTCGCAAAGTCAAACATTATCTTCGGGGTTTTTTTTCAACCCAAACCCAAAAGGGGTTTTTTTTTTTTGGTTTTTTTCCCCCAGCTCATGGGTTTGAGAGATTTTGGGCTCTTTCGGTTCCTTACTGAAATTTCTCCTTTTTTTCAAAAATTTCGGGCTCTCTCTGCACACGCTTTTTTCCCGCAGATGCAGCTGCGCAGGCTGTGATTGGTATAGAAATAGCCCCCCCCCCACGGGGGTACCTGTAGGTATGATGAAAAAAGGGAAAAATTTTTTTTTTTGTTAAAAAATTAAAAAAAAATTAAACCCCCCTTTTTTTTCCTTTTTTGGGTTTTTCCCCGGGACCTCCCCCCTTAAAAAATCCCCCGTCCCCGTGTGGTAATGGTCAGAATTTAATTCTTGAGAAAATGCAGCATGTGTCTGGGAGGGTCTTCCTTTTAAATTCCCCCCCCAAAAAACCAAAGTGATGTTTTTGGCTGTATCAAAGGGTTTCCCACTCAGTATAATAACCTCGTGGTGGTCGGCGGTCTCCTCGATTTCCCAATGATTTTTTGCATTGTTTTCCCCTCTTTCTTTTTTGGTTCATCCCCTCTTTCAATTTAAAACCTTTCCCCCTTTTTTTCCCCCCCTTTTTCCTTTTTTTCCCCTTTTTTTGTTTATTTCCAGTTACTTTTTTTTCCCCCCCGGGGGCCAATGGGGGTGGAAATTTTTGGGGGGAAAATTTTGTTGTAAGAAATTTTTTAGTTCCTTTCCTCGTTCGGCGGTTGGGGGGCTCGGCCTTGTGGTGGAATTGCTCCTTTGGGAAAAGGGGCTTCTGGGAAAACTTTGGGCCAAAAAAAAGTTGTCTTAAAGGGTGTACGGGGGACTTTGAATTTAAGGTTAAAAATTATTAGTATTTGGTTTTGGAACATTTTGGGAAAAGGTGCAAGGACCCTCAATTGTGGGGATCGGGGGCCAAAAAAAAATTTAGTGATTCTCTTGATTTTCCCCCTCCCCCGGGGGTGGTCCTTTTCCCGGGGCTTTTTTGGTTTTGGTTTTTTCCCCCAAAGGGGGGCCCAATGGAAAGGTTTTTTTTGGGGGGGAAATTTTCAGGTGTTTTGAAAACCAGGGGGGGCCCCTTAAACCAATCTGGCTCCCATTGTAGCATTTAAAGCTTCCCGGACAAAATTCCGACCAAAAAAAACCCCCCCCCTTTCCAATCTGAAATTGCATCATCCTTGTTTTTTTTTTTTTCAGCCCTTTCCGTTTTTGCTTTTTTTTTTTAAAAAAATTTTTTTGGACAAATTAGGGATTGAATGCTGGGTCTCTTGGAAGGCAACTTGAACGCAAGATCGGGCAGGAGGGGGGGACCCGAAATTTTTTATAGGGTGATAATTTTTTTTGGGCTTGGGGGGGTGACCGGCCAAAGTGGGGGGGTCGGGGGGCTAAAGAAAGGGGGGGAAATTTTTTGGGGTTTTTGGTGGGGAGGGTTTAGGGACGGAAAAAGGGTTGGGGTTTGGGGGGGGGGGGTTTGTTTTTGGGAAAAGTTTTTTCCCCTTTTTCCCGGGGGGGGGGGGTTTTGGGTTGGGGGGGGGTTTTTAAAAGGGGTTGGGGGGGGTTTTGATTCCCCGGGGCAAAAAAAAGGGGGTTTGGGGGGGGGTAGGGGTTGTCGGGAGGCCGGTTGTTTCTTTTCGCCCCCGGAGTTTTTATTTTTACTCCCTCCTTGGAAAAAAAAGAGTCCTCCAAATCCAATGGTAAAAACCCCCTTGGATTATTGTAAACTAGTGGGGCTTTTTGAAAGGGTTGGGAAAGTGGTAAATTCTGTTTCCATTGGGTTTCCTTTGGTGGTGTTTGGGTGTTTTTTTTTGGGGGATGGAAAAAGGGGGGAAAAGTTTTGGGGGGGGGTGTTTCCCTTTTGTTTGGGGGTTTGTTGTCCCCGAAAAAGCTTGGGCCTTTGGTTGGGGGGGGAAAAGTTCTTCATGTTTTTCGGATGCCTTTTTGGAAAAGGGGGGGGTCCTTAAAGGGGGTTGTTCCCCCTTTTTGCAGGGGGGATTTTAAACGTTTCCCTACTTAAAACGTGATTGCTAAAGTTTCGGGGCGGGTTTTTCTTTTTTGGTTTCTTTTTGGGGGGTCCCGGATTTTCGGGGAAAACCCCGGTTTTCGGGTTTTTTGGGTTGGGCTTTGTTGGGGGGTTTTTGCCCTTTGGGTGTTTTTCTGGGTTTTTGTTGGGGGTTTCCCTGGGAAGTGGGGCCCCTTGGCGGGGGCTCCTTTTTTGGGGTGGGGGGGTTTCCCCAGTTTTTGGGCCCAATTGCCGGGGGGTTTTTTAAAGAAAGGGGGGGGATAGTGGGGGGGTGTTTAAAATTTTGGGGGGGGGGTTTGGGGCGGAAGGTTTAATGGGTTTTTGAAAATTTCTGCGGGGGGTGAACCCAAAAAATTTTGGGGTTTTTTTTGGGTTTTGAGGGGGTTTGGGGTTTTTTTGGGGGGGGGGGCCGGGAGGTTTTGGGGGGTTCCTTTTGGCCCTTCGTTTTTGATAGCCCCTGGGTCCCTTTTGATTTGGGGCGGGTTTAAAAAGGCTTTTAGGTGACCCCGGGAGCTTTCATTTCCGAATTCATGTTTGGGGGCCCGGGTTTTTCAAAAAATTCTTTGGGGGGGTTTTTGTGTTTTCTGTCCCCAATTTTTTTGGTCTTTGTGGGGACGGGGCTTTTCAAAGGGAGTCCCCCCAACTTTCATTTTTGGGGGAAAAAGGGGGGGGCATTTTCCCCGGGTTTCTAAAATTCCCCAACCCGGAAAGGGGGGGGAAAAAACAGCTTGGTTTTTTGGGGTTTTTAAAAAATTTTTTTTTTAAGGGGGCAGAAAACCCCCAAAGGGGTTTGGGGGGTTCCCGTTTGGGATTGTGGGTCAATTTTATTTGCGCCTTAAAGTGCAAGCAAGTCCGTTTTTTTGAAAAATTGGGGGGGTGTTTTTTTTTGATGGGGGGGGGGCCCGCAGTTATTTTGTGGGGTGTAGGTTTGGGTAGGGGGTTTTGGGGGGGTTTTGGGTGTTTTTTTTGGGGGGGGTGGGGGTGGGGGGGGGGTTTCAGGATCTCTCTACACCATGTCTGGAGACTACATGACCCAGATACTTAACTGATGTTTGGAAAAGAACACACTTTTCTGGGTTTAACTTCAAGCCATACTCTTTGAGACGTGTGAGGACTTTCATCAGTCGTTCTTCATGCTCCTCAAGGGTTCTTGAGAATACTATCACGTCGTCAAGGAAGACGAGAGCATCTTTCAAATGCATGTCCCCCATACACTTTTCCATTAATCTTTGGAAAGTGCTGGGGGCATTTGTCACTCCCTGCGGCATTCTATTAAATTCCCAGAACCTGAGAGGGCACACAAAAGCAGTCTTTGGTTTATCTGCTTCTTCAACCTCAATCTGGTAGTACCCTGATTTAAGGTCAAGAACAGAAAACCATTGCGAACCATTTAAGGCTGAGAAGGTGTCCTCCAGCTTTGGAAGATTGTAGGCGTCTTTTATAGTTTGGAGATTTAGACGCCTATAATCGATGCATAGTCGAACTTGTCCTTTCTCTTCTTACGAACTACCACTATGGGAGATGCAAATGGTGACTCTGACTCCCTAATAATTCCTGCATCAAGGAGCTCCCGAATGTGCTCACGTACAGCTTCAATATCTTGTGGGGGGTATTGGCCTGGCACGTATCTTGAAGGGAGTATCATCTGAAAGGTTTATGCGGTGTTTGACCTTATCTGTCCGGCCGAAGTCCAGATCATGATGCGCAAACACATCAGCCATGATGTTAAGCTGCTGGGTGATGCGTTTCTTCCATTCATTTGAGAGTGGGGAGTCACCAAAGTTGAACTGTAAATTAAGTTCTGGGGATGACTCTGTCACTAAAGATGTCTCCGGTTGGTTGATACTCTGCTCTTTTAATAGGACGGTTTGATAAGCACTAATTTCTGCAATAATACTCTTTGCAGGAATTACAATGTCATGGTCAGAGTTGTTACATATGACGATGGGAGCTTATGGGGCCGTAATTGAGGGAAAGTAAATAGACCAG
Source organism: Cyprinodon tularosa (assembly GCF_016077235.1). NCBI lineage: Eukaryota > Metazoa > Chordata > Actinopteri > Cyprinodontiformes > Cyprinodontidae > Cyprinodon > Cyprinodon tularosa. Next base: position 545 of record NW_024039154.1, on the reverse strand, counting down.
CTTTCACTAGTAGGCCACCTGGCAAAGGAGATGATGATGGATACTCAATGACCACAGTTTTTTCATTCTGCAATCCACTGGCCAGAGCTACTCCCTCTACTACCACAGTTTCACCAGCTGGAACAATTTGGGGGGCTTTGTCTTGCATTCTCACAACTCCATGATAATCGTTTGCCTGGCTCCGTCTCAGCTCAATAGCCTTGAAGACCGCCTTGTACCCATGTGGGAGCGCCTTGCTGTTGGTTGTATCTGTGTCTGCGTAAATGTCAAACAATACCTCAAGGGTGTTTGTGCCTATTGCATTAAGGACTGTGATGTATCTGGAAACAACCAAAACTAGTGTGTTTACATCTACTGGAACTCCTATGAAATCTTTTGGAAAGGTTATGGTCATTTCTACATAACCTAAGTAGGGCACTAACTGTCCATTTGCATATTCTACTTCAAGGAGATCGTGCAGGGCTTAACTGATTGATCAGATAGATGTTGCTTATAAAATGACTCGGTACTGTGGGTGACTTGTGAACCGAGTCAGCAAAAGGCCC